>NC_140970.1:92522796-92540296 GCF_056783735.1 Eptatretus burgeri
TGATTTGTGGTGATGATGAACAGGTGTTACGAATATGGAAGCCATTTGCACACAAACAGACAGCAGTCCCTAACCTTCATTATTTCACTAAGTATGTGTATAGTTAGATTACTCTATGTTGAAAGGGAATTACATGTGTGCGCTGAGAAGTTTCTTTTGAGTTAGATTTTTGCTATACCCAACGCTAACAAATCAATCCTTCACTTCTTCGCACCATCGACGCCATTGCCCACATGCGTTCGACCACGGACGTGGGCGGAGGTTTCCTCACCTCAGAACACCGACTCCGCCCAGGAAAGGAGGGGGTTCCCCCCTGTCCAATCACGGATGGCCAGCACATCACCCCACGAAACCCTATCCAATCAGGGCAAAGATTACCTCAGAGCTCAGACTCCGCCCCAGAAAGGCAAGGTTTCCCCCTGTCCAATCAGAGGGGGACAGATATCACCCCACAAAACTCTGTCCAATCAGGGCAAAGATTACCTCAGAGGACTGAGCACCCCACCCCGCCCAGGGGAGGATAAGAATCGCCGGGCTCCCCTTAGGGCTCGCTGGAGTTGGGTTGGAATTGTCGGAGAAGAAAGGGGTCGCCATTGCTCTTGGTGTGCATCGTCGGTGGTCGTTGTTGCCGTGTCTCAAGCTGGTCCTCTGACTATTCCACAGCCATCGACTTCATTCTCTCATTTTGTCGAGTAATAATCCGGAGTCCGAGCCAGGAATCTCCGCTGGCCCTCTGTGAGGAGGGACCCTGGCCCCAGCCTGGAACCCGCTATACCGGGTCTAGGCTCGCCGACGACCCCGAGTTTCACACCTGCAGTCGCGGGCCAAACCGGATGAGGCGGCCAGGTACCGACCAAATAAAACTCTGACCTCCAGCCTGTCTATCCCCTTGGCTGCGATGGTCGAAATAAAGATAATCCAGGTCCATTTTCTTTTGTTGTGTGTGTGTCTGGTGGTGCCGTCCCATAAGTAGAAATTGTATAAGTGTGGATTGCTCATTGTACAATACCTGTATATTCGGAATAAGTCTACACTGTCTTATTGTTGAATATAAACACCCTGTTAAATGTACCAGCTCGTTGCCTGTCATTTCTATGATTGACCCAGTATGGTTCGGGCTTGAGAAATGGGGAGGCCGTTTGTGCCGTAAGTTGTCATTTGGGCCGGCGCGGCTTTGGTAATTCCCGCTCGGTTACGCCGGATCCGAGTCGGTAACAGCGACTCGGTTCAGACAAAGCCGGCCGAGGGTGTGGCTGTCCCGGTAGCTAGACTGCATGGCTAATTAGGTAAATTGGAATTAGACAAAAAGACCATAACCGCGCTGTCGAAATATTGGCATCCACGGTCCATAAGCGACCCGTCGACATCGGAGTTATCCGGAGTGATGACCTTCAATTCCGCTGTTCGGTGGGAGACGGCCCAACTGCTCTGTCTGGCGGTCGTCCTAGCCACCGAACCCGGCACCACAACAGTTGGTGTCAGGAGTGCGATTCGGACCCCTCCGCCTCCATAGAGAAATTCACAGGACACAGATCAGGGGTGTGTGGAGCAACTCCCACCCCCCCCCCATTCCGTCCAAATTAGAGCGCTTAATTTGTTCTCATACGAATCATGGTGGGCCAAGATGGGCTGGAGCAGGTGGGTTCATACCTAAGTTTAAAGGAATCCATGGTCCAGGACGACACCTCCATGCAAGAAGACGCTCCCATGCGATCGGACCCAGAGGTTGTAATGGGCGTGGGAGGGGCGGCGTATAAGCGCCCCCTGCACCAAATTTTCACCCCGGTACCTGTCGGATCCGCGACTGATCATGGCGGATCGGCTCTGCAAGAGCCATCGGGCATCGAGCAGATTATACAAATGATGCAAGGAATGCAAAGCCAGATGGAAAAAAAATGGATGCGAACATGCAAGCGATGAACGACAAAATGGAGGTGAATGCGAAAAAAATGGAAGAACGCATGGGAAGCCGAATGGATGCAAATATGCAAACACTGAGGGGTGAAATGCAGAGCATGGGGTTGAACCTGCAGGCGGGTCTGGAGGAGGTGAAAGGCAAAATGGCGGATGAGATCGGCACTGTACGTGGGGAGATGACCGAGTTGAGGGAGAGTGTTGAAGGTGTTTGGTCCGCGATGGAAGCGGGTAAGGAGGACATGACGGACAAAATAATGACGGTTGGACGGGATGTAGATAAACTTGGACTGGGGGTAAAGGATATTAAAAAAAGTACAAGGGCAATTAAAGAAAGAAATGGAAAAGAACACCACGGCGATAGAAAAGTCAAAAGAAGGGGAGCAGGAAACAGGGGGTAGTTGGACGCCGTAAAGGAGGGATGCAAATTGAGACATGAAGAAATGACGGGAATGGTTAGAGAGATGGGACGGAAGGTCAAGACGGAGACGTGGGAAATGGGAGAATGACTGGAGAAACACATGGAGGAGATGAAGGAAGAATTGGCAGAGATGTAAGGGGAAATACAGCAGGTGAGGGACGATGTGAATGAAATAAAAGACGAGCAGGCGTGGATGGAGGGAAGGTCAAGGAAATTAAGACGGAGCTGGTGGAATGTATCGAGACCCAATGCGGAGGTCAGTTTAACCTCCCTCAGGAACAGGGGGAGACGGTATGCTCCCTCGAAGTGGACTGCGACCAGGTGAGTCCGGTCGAGCCATGCGAGGTTGGGCAGGTGCATGGTATGGAAGGGTACATGCTGAGTTTGGGAGGGCAGAGGCCTCGATCTCTTGAACGAACCCAAACCCCCAGCGTGATTGTCCCAGAGTGTGTGTTGGATGGTGCGAGTGGTGTGAGTGTCATGGCATGTGCGAGTGCATGTGGGGAAATGGCACACGGACCGATCCAGATGGGAGATGGGAATAGCGAGTCTGGTAGGCCGCACGGAGTTATCTTGGTGACCGCACCGGCTCCGCGGGACGTTGGGTGCGAGGCCCATCCCATGTGTTGCAAGCAGCCTAAGCACGCACGTCTGCACGATCGCAACCCAGCGTTGAAACGTCTCGTGCATGGTGCGAAACCGGCATGTGCAAGGTTAAAAGGAAGGTTGGGTGAATTCGGAAAGCATGGGTCCCCATGCGAGCGCGTGTGCGGGGCATCACATGCTGCACCCCACGTGTTCTGTTCGTGGAACGCACGGAGCGAGTCCCCAGCACGACATGCTCAGGCGGGCCTGCACGGCGAGCCGCGCAGGTTCTGTGTGCGAGTGACGTCAACGGGGATCTCGCAGCACTAAAGCCAGGTGAGTGGCACACTGCTCACATGGTGGATGGCTCGAAAGCAAGCGCATGGTGCGATTGACGGGGCGAAGATTCGCTTTCGATTATTGCCCAAACGGAAGGGACATGCGTGTTGTAAACCACCACTCTGGCTCCGAGTACACGATGCCCCGGCCAAGATGTGGCAAGCATCCTCGCCCGGGCAAAGGAGCACTAGTTTACGGGATGGGGTTAGCGTAGATAGACCGGCCTCATGGGGCAGGAACAGTTCCTCATGGGGCCCGTGGAACAGTTAGTGGGAATTTAGGTTAGATTTAGAAATGGATTTTTGGAGACACGGACGGACATGGAATGTGTAGTGGGGATGTAGCTTAGCAGTAGCGTTAAAAGGAATGTGCATTGGAGTAAGGGATGACGGGGAGCACAAGCTAGTTAGGGGGATGTCGTTGTTAGAGTGTGTTGTAAAAAAAAAAAAAATCGAGAAAGGAACATGATGAGTGAATGTGGGACAGCGGGCCTGAGTGTGTGAGTGAAGTGAATGTGGAATGCAAGGTGCGAATGAATGATTTGGGGGAGGAGTGAATCCCACCCAAGGGAAGCCAGAGTCAGTGTAATGTTAGTTAGTGGGTTAGTTAAATTTACCAAAAGGAGGCCGTTTTGTTGTTGGTGTTGAGTGAAGGCTCGAAACCTTTTTGAAGGGTGCAGGGGTCCATTGACCGGTTGGGAGCGTGGCTGTGGAAAGGTGAGTACTGAGTAGAGGCCCCCCCAGGCACCGGAGGAGTAGGCCATGGTCCAAGGGACCGAATAGTGTATTGGGCACTAGGCAGCCCGCGGAATGGGACCCGGAGCACCAGAAATGCCACGTGGGCAGAAACGGGGGAGTAGCCAAGAATGGCACTCCCGTGTTCAAACGGAGTAGGTAGGCTCGGAGATAGCCTCAGCTGCCTGGGGGTGCCGTAGTTCGGGTTCAGCAGATGGGAATCCCTGCCAAGTGAGCCACGTTACCCAGGCACGAAATTGTGCAAGGACAGGAGAGAAAATTTGAGGACCAGACCCAAATTTATGACGAACACCAACACAGGCGATGGGAATCATGGTTTCTCGAACCAATAGTTTAAAGAGACAGGCATGTTGAACAGCCCCGGGGATAGTTTAAAGTGTAATAAAGGATAGAAGAGAAAGGAAATGTTAACCCTTTCACAACATCCATCCCTTCGCTGCCCAGAGGCTGCTGGACCCACCATGCGAAATTGCTGAAATCTGTGCAGGTTGTTGTGAGGCTGCATTTGGCCTTGAGGCAGATCCACTTGTCTCTTCCTTATTCCCCTCCAGAAGGATCTTAGGGGTTGGGATGAGGCAGGTAGGATAGGTTAGCCGGACAAGGACAGTAGGAGGGTTCGGGACACTGAGAATTATAAAAGAAAAAAAAAAGGAAAAAGAAAAAAAAGGGGAAGTCTAAATTTTGTTGTTGCAAACTAAGGGAGTGGGTCTGGACAAAGGCAGGCAAAGGCGATAGGTTGGGGGGAGACAGTAGGGTCGGTCCGAGCCCGTTTTGGAATGGCCAGCACCACTGCACTCCCTCCAGAACCTCACGACCAGACCAGAGGCTGGCCAGCTTCATATGCCAGCCTGTTTGTGCTGTATCTGCTGGTCCGCGTTTGCCTTACCTTGTTTGCCTGCCTTTGCCTTGACCCCATGCCTGCTTGCCCTTGTTGCATTTCCCCCATGTCACCAACCATCCATGTGTGCCAGGACCATCCATCTTCCAGTGTGTTTGCAATGACTGCCCTGCAGGCAGCCACACCACGAGGACTGCATTGTGCAGCCCGTGCATCGTTTGTCCATCCATTCAAAGGACCCAGAGACTCCATTGTGCAGCCTGGCTACCTCCTTGTTCTTCTTGCATAAATGCCAGTTCAAATGGCCTGGGGACGGCGCATGGCCTGCCGTGTTCGGGTGAGTTGCCTCCAGCAGCCAGGAATGAAAAGAGAAGGTTCAGTGACAAGAGAGACCTTTTGAGCAGGCCCTGAAGACGTCTGACCTTCCAGCTGCTGTGTACTCGCCTACACAAAACTGTTGACTTCACTGTGCCTTTTTCCCCACAGATCAGAGGTCCTGGGCCATGGAAGGTGTAAATAGGTAAAATTGTAAATAAATTGTAAAGTTTGTGTTAGGGCCGGCAATGTATTTAAGTTGTCCAAGTGAGTCTGATAGTTTAGTTACGCAGCGCACTCGGTTATTTATTTTTGGGACATGTGTACAAATGTCGCACTCAGGGATCAGTAGGTAAAATGTACTCGCGGAAGAACCTACCCTTGCATGGCACACGGAAATTTGCGACTCGGGACGAATCTATAAAAAAAGGGGGAGTGGGGTAGTGTTACGAATCTGAAAGCCATTTGCACACAAACAGACAGCAGTCTCAAAGCTTAGTTATTTCAATAAGTATGTGTATAGTTAGATTCCTCCCAATGTCTGAAGGGAATTACATATGTGCTCTGTGAAGTTTCTTTCAAGTCAGATTTTTGCAATACCCAACGCCAACAAATCAATCCTTCACTTCTTCGCACCATCGACGCCATTGCCCACATGCGTTCGATCACGAATGTGGGCGGAGGTTTCCTCACCTCAGAACAGCGACTCCACCCAGGAAAGGAGGGGGTTCCCCCCTGTTCAATCATGGATAGCCAGCACATCACCCCACAAAACCCTTCCCAATCAGGGCAAATATTACCTCAGAGCTCAGACTCCGCCCCAGAAAGGCAGGGTTTTCCCCTTGTCCAATCAGAGGGGGACAGATATCACCGCACGAAACGCTGTCCAATCAGGGCAAAGATTACCTCAGAGGACCGAGCACCCCACCCTACCCGGGGGAGAGATAAGAATCGCCGGGCTCCCCTTAGGGCTCGCTGGAGTTGGGTTGGAATTGTCGGAGAAGAAAGGGGTCACCATTTCTCTTGGTGTGCGTCATCGGTGGTCGTCGTTTCCATGTCTCAAGCTGGTCCTCTTACTATTCCACAGCCTTCGACTTCCATCGCTCATTTTGTCGAGCAATAACCCGGAGTCTGAGCTGGGAATCTCCGCTGGCCCTCTGTGAGGAGGGACCCTGGCCTCCTCCTGGACCCCGCTATACCGTGTCTGGGCTCGCCGATGACCCCGAGTTTCACACCTGCAGTCACGGGCCAAACCGCACGAGGCGGTCATGTACCAACCAAACTCTGACCTCCAGCCTGTCTTTCCCCTTGACTGCGAGGGTCGAAATAAAGATAATCCGGGTTCATTTTCTTTTGGTGTGTGTGTGTGTGTGTGTGTGTGTGTGTGTGTGTGTGTGTGTGTGTGTGTCTGTGGCGGTGCCGTCCTATAAGTAGAAATTGTGATAAGTGTTGATTGCTCATTGTACAATGCCTGTATATTCGGAATAAGTCTACACTGTCTTATTATTGTAAATAAACCCCCTGTTAAATGCACCAGCTCGTTGCCTGTCGTTTCTATCATTGACCCAGTCTGGTTCGGGCTTGAGAAATGGGGAGGCCGTTTGTGCCATAAGTTGTCATTTGGGCCGGCGCGGCTTTGGTAATTTCCGCTCGGTTACGCCGGACCCGAGTCGGAAGCAGCGACTCGGTTCGGACAAAGCCAGCCGAGGGTGTGGCTTCCCCGGTAGCTAGACCGCGTGGCTAATTAGATAAATTGGAATTACACAAAAAGACCCTAACCGCATGGTCGAAATATTGGCATCCACGGTCCATAAGCGACCCGTCGACATCGGAGTTATCCGGAGTGACGACCTTCAATTCCGGTGTTCGGTGGGAGACGGCCCAACTGCTCCGTCTGTCGGTCGAGCTCGCCACCGAACCCGGCACCACAACACAGGCATTGGATAATTTGATTGAGGAAAGTGAAAAAAAATTTTTGTTAATAAATGGTTGCAGCCTGTTCCAAATCAAGGCGTGGTTGAGCAGGCCAAAAAACATGGCAGCTTCAGACCCCAGTGAGGTACCGCAGGATACGCTTTAAGATCCCATGGAGAGCGGTGGCCGAGGATGCACCTGATAAAGGATATAATCGAATAAAGCCATTAATTATCTTCAAACATGGTGTTTTAAGAAACCCAAACACCCGATTTTCATTCATTCACTTCCATGGAGTTCCCTTGGTGAGCATACAAACTTTCAAGCTGCTTGGTTTTATGGTTTTGGAGCTATGGAGGAGAAAAACACACACACACACACACACTGACACACACACACTGACACACACACACACACACTGACACACACACTGACACACACACACACACACTGACACACACACACACACACACTGACACACACACACACTGACACACACACTGACACACACACACACACACTGACACACACACACACACACACACACACACACACACACACACACACACACACACACACACACACACACACACACACACACACACAAAAACTGACACACACACACACACACACACCATTTATTAGTGTATCATATATACTGTATGCTCGTGTATGACCGAAACATTAGTGTATGAAATATATATTTTAGAATATGACCAAAACATGTGAATGACATCTGAAGACGATCGCGTATGACAAGAAAGTTTGCTAACATATGGCAACTTTGACGTCTTTGCCTTCAGCAAATACAGCATTGCGATATAAAACATGTTTTGCTGCATTCATTTTGTAAAAACAATGCACTCAAACGACAGGAAACTGTTTAAATACTTGTCAGGGTAAAATGCTTGCTTTTTTTAAAATGAATAATCTACATTATTGCTTCATAAACATTCAATCCAACAAAGATGATGAGCGAAGAAAGAATATATTATAAAATAACTTGCCTCCAAAGAAGATAACATTATATATTTTGCAGGGCCGGATTTAGGCATGTGGTGGCCCCTGGGCAGCCTTCAGTAGTGGAGGTCCACCCTACCTTAGAATACTAAAAAGGTGACAAGACATATTTACAGTCATCCATAAAGTATATTTTTCAAGAACAAAGAATCTGAACTTCTATATAAAATAGAGAATGAGATAAGATGAATATCTTATATCTGTTATAAATGAATATCTTATATCTGTTCCACTAACTACCAACTACCATCCAGGCACTCACAAATACATTTTTCCTTACAATTTTTTTTCATGAAATATGTGGAGGCCCCCTGGTTGTGGAGGCCCCTGGGCAACTGCCCAGCTTTCCCATGCCTAAAATCCGGCCCTGATATTTTTTATGTTTCATGTTAGTTTGAGTGGTGCTTCAGGGGGGCTGTCATGGTGGCAGGCCACTCTCGGTTAAAGTTAGATAATGTGGTAAATTTAAGCATGAGTAAATGCCTGTAAATGAATGATTAACAAATGACGGTTACATGTTTTAAGTTTCTTGCAGCATGGATTGGTAAATTGTAATATAAACTGCTTGATGTAATGAGCAAATTTTGATTGTTGATGGCGGTATTGGACTGTAAACTGCCTGGTGAGATTCGTGAAGATGCTGGAACGTTCTCAGATGAATCTTGCAGGATGGACTAGAATCGCATTTACTGGAAAATATAGGATTGTTCTGTGATACTATATAAACCCATGAGAGGGACATGCAGGGAGCGGTGATATGTGTCGAGCTGTGTGTTTCCTTTGTCGCCATGCTCACTTTAACTCTGATGAGTGAACGAAGTGTTAATGTCCAGAGCTGTTGTTAACATGTGTACCCGATCGTAATCAGGTTGATTAAAACTCATTAAGATTGTGTATTGGTAAAGATTTCCTTTGAGCTCTTTTCATCAACCTTGTGGCTGGGCCATCGTATGAGAGAACACCATTAAGGGAATCAAAGGACCGACAACCCCGAAGAACGAGGTGAAGATGTGTGAGTTTTGCCGGCAAAACTGGGACGCTGGGCGGAGGAAACAACTCGACGCGGGAATAGTTCTATTTCGTGCTCCAGTTCTACCTCGTGCTCTAGTTCTATTTTGTGCTCGAGTTCTACCTCATGCTCTAGTTCTATTTCGTGCTCTAGTTCTATTTCATGCTCTAGTTCTATTTCATGCTCTAGTTCTATTTCGTGCTCTAGTTCTATTTTGTGCTCGAGTTCTACCTCGTGCTCTAGTTCCATTTCGTACTCGAGTTCTATTTTGTGCTCTAGTTCTATTTCGTGCTCTAGTTATATTTCATGCTCGAGTTCTACCTTGTGCTTCAGTTCTATCTCGTGCTCTAGTTCTATTTCATGCTCTAGTTCTATTTCGTGCTCTCGTTCTATCTCGTGCTTTAGTTCTATCTCGTGCATCAGTGGAGTGGAGCATCAGCAAGATGAGGAGGCGTTTCTCGGCACTGCTCCATTGATGGTCTTGAGGCCACACAACATGCTCAAGGAATGTTCAAAAGGACCTCGTTACTCTGGATGGACAAATATGTCAAAGTGAAAATGGTGCACAAGATATGTTCCAGTTTGAAGAGGCAGCTCCGAAGCAACATGAAGGCTACACCAAGCTGATCTGAGAAACCGGTGACCAGAAGCAAGCCATGAGAAATCTGAAGCTAAACTTCCACCATGGGAAGCTGACAAGGAACAAAACAGCGGAACAGAAAGCTCGGATGTTCAAGGGCCATGCATCCTTGCTGGTTTCCTTGGCGGGGTCCTTCACAACCCGACAGGATGATCGACAATTGGTCTTTGATTCTGAGTTGGAGGAAATTCGAGTGGCTCTCACTGTTACTGCCACTGGTAAATTGGATCTTTTTCATTGGCTGCCAACTGAAATCCCTTCATTTCTTCAGATACAGGGCCCTCCTTCTTCAACACCATCATCATTGATGGAGGCTTGGTTCCAGATCACATTCAACCGAACATCCACTCGATATTCAAGGATTACGTGGATAAGTTTTGCTCTTTCATCCAGGCTCAAATGTCGAACTGCATGCACTTGGAGGTGATCTTCAATCGTTATTTTGAGAATAGTGTGAAAGGAGTGATAAGAGACATAAGAGGAACCGGAATGAGACAATGCATGACAGAGGTGATAGTTGCAGTCAACTTTGTGGGGTTCTTGAGAGACTCAAACAAAAGGAATGGTTGAACCATATACTTGAAACGGCTGGATCCAAGATCCAAATCGCAACACACAAAGACCTCGACATCACCTCTTCCTCATCGGTCATCCACATTGGATCAAGTTTCCAGATTGAAGGAGACAGATCACAAAGAGGCAGACAGACGGATTATGGTCCACCTCATGAATGCGGTCCGACAGGGGAGGACTTCCATGAGAATCCAAACGGGGAACACTGATATTGTGGCGATTTGGCTGCAGTTCATCACTTGTGGAAATGTTACTTGGAGCAACATCGAAGAGCGCTGTGATTCTCTGGGACCGATGGTGAAAGCTCTCCCTCTCTTCCATACATTTACCGGCTGTGATGTTATGTCTTCGTTTCAAGGAAAAGGCATCCTTTGTCCTTTGTCAACACCTTGAAAAGGAAGCCCTGGTTCACCGAAGTGTTACGGCAGGTGGAACACTTCTTGGAGGTTGAGGAGGATTGTGATCTCTTTCGAGAAATCCAGAATTTTGTCATCAACGTGTATTACTCACAACATCAACATCTTCAGGAAGACTACATTCTACCAAGAAAAGAGGGATATGTCTCAAATTCCTCCCACAAGACGCCCTTCTCCAAAACACCCAATGCTCCCTCTTCTCGGCCAGCATTTGGATCTCCTCACCTGATCAACTGCTCCCAAAGGTGTCCCCAGCCAAATTTGTGTGGAAGAAGAAGGGGGGAAGCGATGGGCACTGCAGTGGAGAACAAAGCCCACTCACTCAAGAGCGGCAAAGACATTTATCCAATGTGCTTGTAAGATGGGGTGTAACACAGCAAGGTGCCACTGCAATAAGGACAAGAAGTGTGGTGCTCAGACCACTGCCAATGCCCATGCCGTCAATGAGGCTTACACGTGAATTTGTAATACCGATTTTCTTTTTATTGTCCGAGAATGTGCTGCAACATTGAAATTCATCCAACAATTAATGAAAGTTTGGCAAACGATAAGTTTTGCTAAGTTATAAATAAAAGTGATTTGTTTTCTTGTTTGGTCTTGAGAAGAGCTTTCATATGATGCATCATTTGTGAGAATCGGTCTTTAAACATGGAAGTTACAAGATGCACCCCACTTGGTAGGCCCTGGAGGCCAAAGAGACCTTCCAGGGGCATAAGGGGGGGCCATGTTTTTTCTTGCTTGTTTTTGAGTTTTTGAGCCCAGGCACAGCACAGTACCAAGCAGCTTTCATGAAGCAAATATGGTTTTAGGTTGTATTCAGAGGGGGATCAATAATAAATCAAAAGAGGTAGTGTTAACATTGTACAGGAATTCAGTGAGGCCACATCGAGAATAGTGTGTGCAGTTTTGGTCACCACAACTTTGGAAGGACATGGATACCAGAGAGACGGTTCAGCGCAGGGCTACTACATTGATTCCGGGTCTAGCTGGACTCAGCTATGAGGAGCAGCTGAAGGATACAGGGCTTTATACATGAGAAAGGAAGCGGTTGTGAGGGGATAGGATAGAGATGTTTATGATAATGAAAGGTGGAGAGAAAATAAGTGCAGAATAATTATTCAGGAAAGCAGACAGTGATAGGACCAGGAGCCATCGCCTGAGAGTAAATAAGCGGAGTTAAGACGGTAGTAAGGCAGGGTTCTTTCACTCCGCGAGTAGTTAATGCATGGAATGGTCTCCCTGGCAAGGTCGTGACAGCAGAAACAGAAGATAAGTTTAAGTTGGAATTAGATATGTACCTGGAAGTTTTGGAGATAGAGGGGAATAGAGTTGTTGGTTGGGCTTTTAGGTTGATTGAGCATAAATGATTTATTGTGTGCACGTGTGCGGAGTATTTTCTGTGGTTGGTCTCCTCAAGCGGTAGTTAATGTTGTGTGTTTCTCACTCAAGAACTGCCTTCGCCCACTCCTCCCCCCCCCCACCCCGAAAGAAAAAAACCTACCAAAAAAAAACCGACAAAAAAAGCTTGCATTCCAAGCCCTCGCCTCTTATGACTTGCAGAAGATATTTAATGAGGTACCACATCGGGGATTGTTTGCTATTTGGAGTGTCTGGTGGAGTAGATAACTGGATTGGAAACTGGAAATGTGATCGGAAGCAAACAGGGTGGCTGTTAGTGGGAGTATGTCGAGCTGGGAGCATGTTTGCAGTGGCATTCGGACAAGGGGCCATCGTCTGAGGGTAAAGAAGACACCTCGGGGGGGGGGTGGGGTGGGGGATCAAAAGCCGATACTTGCAGTGGGACAGGGTGAGTATGGGATTCTCTTGTATTGAAAGGCAGGTTCCAGTGGGTCAACTCCCTTTCCTTCCAGAACTACAGATTGAAGCTGCAGCAGCCAGTCTCTCAGATGTGTGATCTACTTTTCCACACATGGTGGTCAACCACAAATTTTGTGGAGGATTATCCAGGAAAGTTGAGAAGTCAATGATGTCGAGAAGTAATATGCAGGTCATGGTCCCAGATGCAGGAAAAATTCACCTCGATCACTGCCTTACAGAACACCAGGTTCAGAACACCAAAATCACCTCTATCACCCATCGCTTCCCCTTTACTTCTTCTTCCACACAAACTTGGCTGGGGACACCTTTGGGAGATAATGAGACCAATTGAAAACAAGAGCAAGCGTTGTTTCTGCTCGAGAAGATAATTTGACACCGTTTTAGGAGTGCCCTCGAAATATCATTGCAGATAACTTGGAAAATATGGCTGCAGGATCGACAATGTCAAATGTGTGGGAGATCTCTGTTCTCCCTTTTAAGAGTTCGTGCTTCCATCCATTATTGGGTTAAAAGAAGCAACATATCCCTGCTAGAATAGAAAGGGTCGAAGCCAAAGCAATGAACAGATTTCGGATCATTGTAGAAGAGTTAATGCCCGTGGTCTACAACAATGATAGGTTCCATCACTTTGCTTGTGATGCAACAAGTCAACAGTTGAGTAGATCAGATTGAGAACCTTCCTTTGAGTTGTTGACATTTGGTATTTTCCATGATGAAGTTAGGAAATGATATGCGAATGCCACGGAGAAGAAAGAGGAGAGAATTGAGCTGAAGTACAGTTCTTGAGGATGATAGAGTACCAATGTCATTGGAACAATGCAGAGTCCCTGGAAAAGTCGTGACAGCAGAAACAGTAGATAAGTTTAAGTTGGAATTAGAGATGTACCTGCAAGTTTTGGAGATAGAGGGGAATAGGGATGTTGGTTGGGCTTTTAGGTTGATTGAGCATAAATGATTTATTGTGTGCACGTGTGTGGAGTATTTTCTGTGGTTGGTCTCCTCAAGGGGTGGTTAATGTTGTGTGTTTCTCACTCAAGAACTGCCTTCGCCCACTTCTTCTTTGGTTTATTTTCTTGATAAACCTTGTCAATTGTTGTGAAACCTTGTGAACAGGAACATTCCTTGTTCAATTTTTCATTATGCAAGAATTGTCCAGGGTCAATGTTGCTGATGAACTTCTCAATTTGCAATGTGTTTACTTCTCCACCAAATGCTATGGAGAGCAATCTCTTATTGGAAAAAAAAGGTGGGAAGCAGAATGATGCAATGAGTGACCTTGATATTTTCAGTAAAGACTATGATAAGATATTCCGCTCTTTCCAAACAAAGCATGCCCCAGGCAAAAACTAATCCTGGATAATCCTCCACAAAATTTGTGATCGACTCCACCATGTGTGGAAAAGTAGACCAGACAGTGGTGTGATGGTGAAAATGATGTGGGTAAACTATAATAATGTTAGTTGAGGCTGGGAAGCAGCCAAACTTCAAAGCTAAGCTGTCCAGGCATCTGAGGGTCACAAGGCCCAAGGTGTACAGAGCATGGAAGGGTGCAGAGGGAGTATTTCTCTCTCTCTTTCTCCCTCTACATCTCTGCCTCTTAACCTCTGGCTAAAGCTGCATGGTCTTGGCTCCACATAGGTGGCAAGATGGCATCTACGTTGTGGGGAGTCTTTGGGCCGCTTCAGCAGGACTGTTTGGCTGTTGCTGTGCTGCAGGCCAGTTTGTGCAGAATTGTCCAGGGTTATTCTTCAACAAAAACAACAAAAAACATAATACAAGACTGCTGCCTGCATGAAGCACAGTCCTGGCTTAATGTAGGCAGCAGCATCATATCTAAGCTCTGAGGGATCTCTGGGTCACCCCGAGGAGATCGTTCGGCTATCTTCATGACACTAGTTCGTTTTAGCAGAATTGACCAGGGGCGAAACAACAACAAAAACAATAACAGCAGCAAGAACTCACTATGGATACCAATAATTAGAATATTTTCTCCAGCGCTTCCTTGTCTTTCTGTTTGGAAATGACTGGGCATGAGTGCATGCGTGTGCCTGTGGCTCCTCTATGACTTATCAGCCAAGAACTGAATACTCTTTAGGATTCCATCTCCACAATTGAGAACCATAAAGATTGACTTACATCAGGCATGATACATTCTCTCATGTTCGGCAGCTTCACAAAGGATTCATGATCATGCTCATCAGGCTGAATCGTTATTCACAATCAGCAGAACTCATGGGAATAATCATGATGTGAATGAGACTGCAGGCCAAGTGGTACAACTTTCTTCTTCTCTTTACAGTCCCAGAACCCTTCAGTTTCACTTCGAGAATCCAGGTGAAACTGTTGAGCAAGCTGTTTGATTTGGGTTTCACTTGAACACTTATCCATTCCTTCATGCCAGTCAGCTGGGTCAAGAACTTCAAAAATTTGAAGCAAGTCAGAATACTGGGCTCTGTTCTCACCTGCTGCCCTTTGGTTTCTGGTGGTGGTGGATGCTGTTGTAAATAGTCTCTGCTCAATGTTTGCAATAATGTTTGCAAGAAACTGTCCAGTCTTTGAAGTGTTGCATTTTTGGGTTTGATTGCAATGGAATTAAATTGAAATCCAGTTTCTTTTGAGCATTCAGGGCTTCTTCCAACTTGTCTCCTGGCTGTTCTTTCATGGAAGAGAGCTGTCGGATTTGGTACACTTCATCAACTTGTCAGACTTTGGCCAGGTCATTTTTTTTTTGGTCATGCATTTACGGAGACAGAGCCGATATCTCTTCCAACTCTTTACACATCATACGTTAGAACAAGGTTACATAGGAACTCTTTTGTTCATAGCCGAATCATTAGCCCCTTGCATTTTGAGCTTTCTTTGCATCTATAGTTGCATCTTGTGTTGTGATATGGAATGCTCTGTAAGAGTTCCAAACTGCTTTAGCAATACTAAAGCCACAGGCAGCCCAATAAACATCAAGCACCCTTCCAATTCTTTTGCCTGAAGATCGACGATATACGTCGCTTGAAATCTCAAAAAGTTATGGACGGATTAGGACCAAACTTGGTATACAGGTTGGGTGTGTGACAAGGACGAATTGATTCGATTTTGGTGATGATCCGGAGTTTGATCTGGATAATACAATTTCTTTAGCTGATTCTTCACCATTGAGGTCACGTCAAAAACTATATACAGCATGATATAAACAGAAAAAAAGTTATTGACGGATTCAGACCAAATTTGGTGAGGAATTTGGGTGTGTGACAATAACACATTATTTCATTTTTGGTGAAAATCCGGTTCCCGTTGCAGTATTTTTTTTTTTTTTAATTGAAGGGATTCTTCACCATTGGGAGATGGTGTCAAAACACTACATAACGTGATATCTCAAAATGTTTGGGCAGAATATGACAAAATTTGGTAGATGAGTGGGTAGGTGACAAGAACAAGCTGATTCGATTTCAGTTAAGGTCCGGATAGAGATAATGTCCATCGGTGGAATACAAAACATTAACTGTTCAGCCTGGCGGAGGTATGCGCTCCACCGAGTACATGCCATTCTACTTTCTCAATGTTTTAAAATGTTTATTTCAATAATCGAACATTTCGTTCTCTTTCAGATCACTGTATTTTTACTGCCTCCTGTGCCTGAGTGAAGTTCAATTTTTCTAAGTTTTTAGCATTTTGGCTCCTCTGTACAGATTGACCACACAATCAATCAAGGAGTAAGCATAAATATATTAATTGTGGCACACCATTAATTTGACTCGATGGAAAGTTATTTCAAGCTGGGAGATCAATGGAAAATAAAATTCATTGCCAACTTGCCTGAGAGAATCTTGGGACCCTGACAGATTGTTTCGGAGCAAAACAGAAATTCTGTTCACCTGCAAGCAAGTGGTCGAGTTTGTTCGAGTTTGGTATATATTTGGTAAGCAAATTCTCGAGTTTGGTACCTGTTCAATTTGAGCCGGCGTAATGAGGCAAACTCCATTCATTCCCAGCCTGTGACAGAAATTTTTATGAAGCAACAATCCCCACGATAGAACCTGTTTCATGTGGCTAAAAATATTTAAAATGTTAAATAACCTTTAAAGAAAATGGAATAAATTTATTGACTAATTCCGAAATTCTTGAAGGGTAAGTAATTGACATGTTGTATTTCTGTTATCTGTAAAACCACATTTTTGGCATTCTTTCACATCCCTAAGTCATGCCATTTGTGCTCATCAACAAGACTGTCACACTTTTATGCAAAAACAACTTCGCTCTTCCCCGTAGCCATTTGGGTGTTTTCAAATCCGGGGGCTCATTTTAGTGCGAAACCCTTTTAATCCCTCCCTCCCCCCCTAATACCTGCAACCCATTTTTCTCTTCATTTTTGGGGCATGAGCTGCCTGCCCTCATGTTCACGAAACACCAGCGGCTCCTGACTTTGATCCGGTTTTAAAATTGGGGTAATTAATGGCTGTCACACCCTGATCCTGAGGCATTGTCAGTGTTGGTGGGAGAACTTTCAGTTCAAAATCAGGTAACGCCTACTTCAAGTGAGGCAGCCTCTTTCCAATAGATATCCTGGTCAGCCTGTCTCTTCTGTTGGTCTGAGCCAACCGGACGAGGTCAAAAACTGAAAAGAGTGACAATGATGTCAGGCTGACGAAAAACGAAAAAACATTCTGTCAGAATGAGTCAGTGTGTTTTGTTAAATACTTGGAAAGCTGTTTTAAAATAAGTGTAATTCCTTCAGATGTTTGTGTTGTAAAGTTTTTCGATCTTCTAGAACTTTCGTTGTTGATTGCAAATGTTTGTTGGGATGTAAATCAAAGTACATTATTTATCTCCTCACTTGTGGAGATTGTGGATTGCAATATGTTGGTAAAACTTCTCAATGTTTACATTAACGTTGAATGGACATAGGTTTAAATGGACATATGGACATA
>NC_140970.1:92550296-92594296 GCF_056783735.1 Eptatretus burgeri
CCTCTCAGTGTTGATGGTCTGTCGACGACAGACGTAATGATGTCAGCGAATGACCGAAGATGTCATGGCATAATTAAGCCTCTCAGCGCGAACGTCACACGTCGCCATGCAAACAAATGTAAAAATTAGAAAATGGCCAAAAATTCCCAAACCTCTCCGTCTGGCACGATCTCGCATCGCATATGCTGTTCATTACACCACAGACGACCCGCATGCAGAAGGTGGTGACAATCCGTCTGGCAGTTTCGGAGGAAATATGTCCACAAATTATGGCTTAGCGTATTAAGAACATCATAATAATAATAATAACGATCTCTTATAATGCTTCATCTTCCTCTTTCACATGTGTGGTACTCATGACTGTATCATAATGCACCACTCTTCTTCTATTTAAACAGACTGCTTTCAATACGACCTTTCCTTCATACCTTGCCTAAAAAATCCAACTGTTAAAGCATTTCTTCACTCCATTCTCTGAAATCGCCTTTTTTGCATCCATCAAGAAATGTCTCCAATCGCATTTCTGACCTAAAAAAATTTTAAAACCCCAGTTTGCTATGAATGTTCACATTCCAACAACCATTCTTTTTTTCTAACTTCAGTGCCAACTCACCCCTCTCACCCCTCACTCTCACTCTCAAAGCAACCATCACACTCTTCTCCCTCCAAGGTTCCCTCTCACCTTTCTCAAAAACTCCCCTCTCACCTTTCTCAAAAACTCCCCTCTCACCTTTCTCATAAACTCCCCTCTCACCTTTCTCCCTGAACTCTCCCCACTCACCCTTCTCCCACCATTCACCCCCCCTCACTCACCCTTCCCAAAGTTGCCCTCCTCACATCCACAAAGCTGCCTCCTTCTCCTGTCCTCCCACCTCCATCTCATCACTCCACCTCCTCAAATCCTAAACTGCCTTCTGCCCTCTCTCCCCCAGCACCACAGAGCCTTTTCTCCTCCTCCTCTGGCCCCTTCCCCACCGATTCTGCAATCCCCCACACTCTTTCAACAACTCTCCTTACCTCGTCCCTCTTCCCTTGTCCTACCCTCCCCCTCCCCTCTGATCACCTGCACCTAAAGCCTCCTCTCCTCTCTCTTCATTAACAGTGTGGACCTCAAATATCCGGGGCCTTCACTCAAACCTTACATATCTTTCCATACAGGTTTCCACTGACAAACCAGACATAATCTGCAAAACAGAAACTTCCCTCCCACGAGACATGTCTGACTCCCAAGTATCTCTCCCTGGTTACTCCCTCCTCCGATATGACAGACATGAGCCTCGTCCTGGTGGCAGAGTTGCTCTTTTCCTCAAAGACGCTATTCCTCACTCCCCATGCACTACCCTCACTCCCCCACATCCCCAGGAATACCTCTGGCTATGGCTTCACCTCCACTCCCACCTCATGCATATATGTGTGCTGTAGCATTCACCAAATAGTGATGACTTCATTTACACCTCACTATCCGAAAATATGGACCAAATTCTATCCTCTCATCCAAACTCCATCTTCCTCATATGTGGTGACTTCAATTGTCAGAATTCCAGTTGGCTAGGTGTGGATACCTCTCTCATTTGTCATGGCACATCAGCAAAAGCTTTCTGCAACTCATTGGGACTGACACAACCTGTCAACTTCCCGACCCAGATCTCAACCAACAGTACTCCATCTCTTCAGGATTTAGTTTTCACAAATTTGCCTTCAAATATCTGCTGTTCTTCCTTTGCTCCAATCTGTATGTCTGATCATGTGCTTGTCAAAGTGGATATCTCTCTGGCTGTTCTCAGAGAACTGCCTCAGTACCATCGAGTCTGGCATTTCACTCAGGCCGACTGGCAGGGACTTGAAGCAGCCATCACACTTCTAGACTGGTTTCCCATTTCTACTTTCTCTGACATCAACTCATGCTGGGAATTCTTTCAAAGAAATTTGCTCTCTTTCATGCACAGATTTATCTCATCTCGTCTTCAGTTGTCATTCCCTTCCTTCCTTGAAACACTGAAGCCAATGGCGAGGCAGTTGTCCTGAAACAACTTGCCGTCACCTCAAGGAAGACAAATCCAACTGAAGGCAATCTCAGTTCCTTCCACAAAGCAAGTGTGTGTCTAATCTCAGGAGAGCCATAAAACAATATGTTTCCAGTCTCAAATCTGAACTTTCAAACCTGTCTCCCTCCGCCAAATCCCGGTGGCATCTGGTTAAGTCTGTATCTGATGTATGTTCCCCCTTTATCTCCTCCCTTACCTCAAATGGCCACACAGCTGACACTGCATGCAAAAATGTTGAATGTCAAAACTCCGTGTTTGCTTCTAAATTTTGTGTCCCAAACAAATGACTTTCTGTACCCACCTTACCCAGTCGCACCCAGCTGTTCCTGGACTCTGTGTCCTTTTCTCCCGACAAAGTGGAGAGTTTGTTGTCAAACATCGACTCTGATTTTGCAACCAGTCCAGACAGCATCAGCCCACATGTCCTAAAAAAAACCTGCTCTGCTGCTCTTACTCACCCTCTTTCTGTTATATTCGCCCTCTCATTTGCTCAAGGTCATCTGCTGTCTGCTTGGAAATCAGGAAACATGACCACTCTGCATATAAAAGGTGCAAAAACAGATCACTGCATCGACAGACCAAACAGCCTTTTCCCAATCATCACCAAGTTCATGGAATCCATCATCGCTTCAGACATTGAATCCTTCCTCTTCTCCAATGGCTTGATTTCTGATCATCAACTTGGATTCACACCAGGTTACTCTACCCTGGATATGCTGCTTCTGCTCTCCCAACAATGGATGGAGATCCTCGATGCCTGCCAATAAATCAGAGCCATTTCCCAAGACGTATCACATGCTTTCGTTATGGTCTGGCACCCCGCCCTGCTCACCAAACTCTCTTCCTGGTATCCAAGGCAATCGCCACTCCTGGCTCGCAGACTTCCTCCCCTGTCACAGTCAATGCAAGGCCATTCATGGAGTTCTCTCATCCCCTCTTCCTGTCCAGGCTGGAGTTCTTCAAGGCAGTGTTCTGGGCCCTGTGCTTTTTCTGATTTTCATCAAATGATCACTCCAAGTTTCTGGAAAATCCTCTTTCTCTCTTTGCTGATGACTCCACCCCCTGCCGTACCATTGGCCTTCCCTCAGATTAGCAGGCTCTCTGCAACAGCCTCATTACTCTCTGCAAATCTGGATAAAATCACAAGTTAGTCCAACACTTGGAACATGTCTTTCAATCCTGACAAATCTCACACTCTCACTATATCTCTCTGAAAGGAGCTTCTGGAAATCCCAACTCCTCCATCTCCTTTCTCAACAACCCTCTTGAAGAATTCCTTTCATTCAAGCTTCTGGGTCTCACTATCTGCCATGATCTTTCCTCGGAAAGCCACATTTCCAAGCTGGCCTCCAAAGCCAGTCGCTGACTGGGCTTCCTTCGTCATGCAAGGTCCTTCCTTGGCACACCTGAGCTCCTGACCCCATACAAAGCTTTCGTCCACAGCTTGATGGAGTACCGCTCACCCCTCTGGGCTGGTGCTCCCGCCTCACACCTTTCTCGGCTTCACGCTGTGGAAACCAAGGCTTTTAGGATCATTGGTATCTCCTGCGATGATTGAGATGGTTTGGACATGTGCACAGGAGGGAAGCGGAGTATATCGGGAGAAGGATGCTGAGGATGGAGCCGCCAGGTAGGAGGAGAAGAGGAAGTCCAAAGAAGATGTTCATGGATGCGGTGAGGGCGGACATGCAGGTGGTTGCAGTGTCAATGGAAGATGTGGAGGATAGAGTGAAATGGAGACGACGAGCCGCTGTGGCGACCCCTTACGGGAGCAGAAGAAGAAGAAGAAGAAGAAGAAGAAGAAGAAGAAGAAGAAGAAGGTATCTCCCGCGATGAAGTTCAGTCTTTCGGTCTCTCACCCTCTCACCATCAGCAGGTCGATGGTCTTTCTCCCTTTGACCGTCTCCTCTCTGGCCTCCCCCCTCTCTGGCCTCCCCCCTCTCTGTTTGTGATCTGTCCCCCCTCCCTCCCATCAGCAAAATATACTGTTACGGATTTCAGAATCCGGTCTGATGAATGCATCCTCACATCCAGGTCCTCAGACGGTTATTTCCTCAAATGCATGTTCAGATTAACTCCATCCCCATGTCTAATGGGATCTAAAATGTGATGCGTTGAGAAGGGTAAAGGATAGATCTCCTCGCCTATGGGAAGCTTTTTTCTTTACAACAGCACGTTTACACACACGTTTCTTTCACGAGCTCTGAAGCCCGCCCCCCATTTTTCCTCAGCAACAATCTTTCGCGAACTCAGATGCCCGCCTTTTTTGAGAGCGCATGGGTCGTCATGGTAACCGTGCACAAGTGGGGTGGGGTGAGCTTGGGGAGGACTGCACCCTTGGAGACGGCCCGAAGATATAAAACGAATGGGAGGTACGTTCTGTGAGAGGAGAAAAGCGAAAGAGGAGAAAAGCGAGAAAGAAAGCCAGGGAGGGAGAAGAGAATGAGAAGTAAGCTTGAGAAGCGGGTGTCTGACCAGCGCCAACAACGAGACAATTCGTCCTTCACATTGCTTCGGCAAGCGAGCGTGTGGTGCGCGTGTGGGTGTGAGCAGCGCCGCCAACAAGTGAGGCACGGGTCGGTCACCAACAACACCAGGGTCTAAACCCGCGACAGACGATCTCGGTGCACTCCAGACTTCGACTGGCATTCAAGGCTGTTCGCGAGAGGGTGCACAACAAGGCTGGGTGCTGGTGACGGACGTTTTCACTTCACGGACGACTTTCTGGTGAGTGAGACGATTCTTCACCCCCTGAATGATCTGTTTTGTACCCAGATCTGAGTTTCGCTGTAAGTCAACCCCCGGTAAGCATCTGTTTTTTGTCTCTTTCCTGGCATTTTGATTGATTTTGCTTTGAAATTCATTCTTTATTTTCCTCAGAAAATAAAAGTTCTTTCCATTTATTTATTTTATTATTCATAAATTATTTATTGACTTCCAATCTGTCCGTGTTTGTCCTTTCTTCTAAAGGTCTGGCATTGTCCGAACCGAGATTGACTGGGACGTAATTACCACAGATTTGACCAAAAAATCGTCGGCACGCACCAGCGGTTAAAACGCTCGGCCGCCCTAATTAAAATATAATCGAGAAAACATTGGTTCTTTGCCATGGGCGCGCTATGTGACCCCCCAGTTAAACGGAATAATTAGACGGCGGACACTGGAACTCGTGGTTGACTGGGTGACATTTGTGGTTTTAAAACAACCCACCGTACCACAACGTTAATTGTGAGCGATGGCCCCAGGTCTGGCTCTACCGAGGACAACCGGGGATTAATCCCCCTGAGTGACAAGCTGGTGTCTCGGTACCCATGGCCGCTACAATACTAATGTGGAGTTTTTGCTGATGGGTATCAGCAAAATATACCCATCCCCCCAGCCCCCACCCCATATTTCCGCAGGGCGCTCAAGGTGCGCTCGCAACCTCTTCCTGGGGAAACCACCAAAATCAAGAATTACTTCTTCCCTTCACACTTTCATTCGTCTTTTTTCCAATCTCTGCTGCAAACCCCCACACTCTCTTCAATCGCACTCTTCCTTCCACATCTTAAAAAGTTGTTCACCAACATCTCTTATTTACCCTTTTCCAAAACCATGATCTTTTCGACCGCTCTTCATCCACCGCATACCCACCTCCTTCAAATTCCCCTCTTTCCCTCCTGAAAGTCCCTGTACTGAAGTGACCATATTGTTTACTATTTGTACCCCACCCCATCCCTCTGCCTTCCACAGATTTCCTTTTGTCTATGATTTTTTTTTCTGTTTTGTGCTTCCCTCTCCCACCCTTCTTGTCTCCTGCTCTCTTTGTTTTACTTTCTGTGTGTTCACTCTTATGAGCCTCGACAATGTATAAAAAACCACTTTTTCTCATTCCGTCTCGACCGGTGGGCTGGTCTACTACATCTCGTTTTTGTTGTTGACCTGGAAAGTAGTTCCAGGGAGCTTACAGGATGTGCTCGTCCATCCGTCCATCCACAAATACTTGCAACTTCTTGTCTGAAACTACACACGCAATGCCGATGATACCTGACGGCAACCTTCATCACCAGTGATGTACAAAAGTTGTTTCACGACATTAAAAACAATCGGGGTTGAAAGGAATTTATGGGTGGGGGTGGGGGGGTTGCCCCCCCCCCAAAATCGGTATTTACTATAACATTGGTTCATTAGTATATTTTGCTGATTCTGTCCCACGTTGACTTCCCTTCAGTATCATTATTCTTCCAGGTGAGCGCCCCTATTTTCATTTTCTGTTCCTCACAATTCTATCTCTCTCACACGCATATACACTTCATTGATTGCACAGTATTGGGACTATTCCTAAAATATTGTTACGTTGAAGGGTATATGAATAAATGAGATAGCATGTGTAAAGTAAAAATGACGATATGCTGCATTTTAGAAGAGTCCCACTGTATACAATCACCACATCCAAAACTCTTCACAGGGTTTGTGCTTCCGATCCTTTATTCTGATCACCCGTTCACTCTCCGAGAGCGCTGCCCTCACGGCAGTTCGTTAAACATGATGTCCCCAGAACCACAATGGCTTTCATCCAACAACAAATTTTCCCCCATTGTGAAATAAGCCCGTTATCCATTTCAAAATCCAAGATCCACAATCTCAACCCAAAACTGGAGCTCTTTTTTTAGAGCGACGAGAGGTCTCCTGAGGGGCTCTCTGCTGACGTTCTCAAAGTTAAGTTTCCGGTCGTTATCCGTCCCATTTTAACTGTTTAATTTTCTCACCAACATGTTACTGTGTGTTCTTAGTTTGGTTTTGTTTCAAAAATCGTGCTATTTTGTGAGTATTTCTGTCGACGTTCTTACCGGGTGTTTGAGGCCTAGACCTTGGCCGAGGCTTGAGGCCTACCGGTTCCACTCGGTGTTCGATCGTTTTTTTTTTTTGTTTGTTTTTTGTTTTTTCTCCCCATTACCTTCAATTTTCATCCTCCCCACTTTCCTAACATCCCCCATTCTCCCAACTAATCTCTTTCTTATCTCAAAAAAAAAAAAAAAAACCCAACAACAACAACACGCTGATCTTCTCCCGATTATGCTTCTTCTTCTTCCTCTTAACTTCCTCCTCGTCTTCCTTGATATTTTTCTACACTTCCATGATCTAATCTGTTGAAAACTCTCTCAAACATTAATATTAACAACAAAAACGATCTTATAATGCTTCATCTTCCTCTCTCACACATGTGGTACTCTTTACTGTTTCATAATGCACTACTCTTCTGCTATTTTAACAGACTGCTCTCATTTTGAGCTCTCCTTCATTCCTTGCCTAAAAAATCCAACTATTACAGCGCTTCTTCTCTCCATTCTCTGAATTCGCCTTCATTGCATCCATCAAGAATTGTGTTAAATCGCATCAATGACCTCAAACTTTTAAAAACCACAGTTTGCTATGAATGTTCGCTTTCCATCAACCATTCTTTTTTTCCAACTTTGTAGTGTCATGATAGCGGTGCTTCGAAGGGAGACACGTGTGGGGGAACAGTCGAGCCCGGCTTTGTTGCACAAGCGGGAGCGCGGGCGTACGTTGCCCGCAACTCTCCTTTATTACGTACTCAATGCACTCACGAGCCGCGGCGACTACGGCAACCACTACAACGCCCCAGGTGGCGCGCACTCCTATATCCCCCACACACACATGATCACGCCGACCACTCCCCCACAATCATGCTCTGCCCCGCAGGCCCGCAGCCTACACCACACTCCTCCCTCCTAAAACCATGATTATTAAATGATTATCATCATAATAAGCATAAGCAGCATAAGATACCACAATACAAAAGCAGACAAGATACAAAAAAGAAAAAAACATAGGCACATCACACCATATAACGTGTCGACGCGAGCGAGTGGAGCTGCAACGGACAGGTTCCGAAGAACGAGTTGCACAATGAACCCACAAACCCCTGACCGCGTTACAGATATGAAGCAGCAAGGCGAGAAGCACAGCAGCACTACGCAGCAAAAGCGCCCCCAGGCGGCTCATGCTTACATGCCCTCCGGCGAGGTCGTGGCGACCCCCCCGAGCAAACCTCCCCTGGCACCATCAAACGCCTCCGGCCGACAAGGCGGCACATCTCCCCCAGCCAGACCTGAAGCAGATAAACATTCCGAGGCTGGAAGCCCGCTGTCTGGAAGCCGTGGCGCCAACGCCAGACCCGACTGACCTTGGGTGTGGGCGCTGAACAGCGCCGTTGGCTGGATGCAACAAATACTCCATAACAACCCACGCACTACAATCAGTTGAGATTCCAACGCATGTCCAAACGGCCTCGAGCGAGAACAGAGAGCTGCGCCCCAGGCGCCAGGCACGTCTGACCTTGCGAAAACCAGAGGTGGGGGGTAACTCTGAACAGCGCACCAGCCCCGGCTCCGAGTCGACCTCCGAGACCCACACGGCAATTAGACGGTAGCCATTCCATACAAACCACCCCTTAAACTCAGGCTCGTCATAAATCAATAAGAACATCATTTGTGCAATTGCAAACTCCTTTTTCCGTACAGCGCGTTCTTCCGATAAAATCCCTGCACATGACAAAGTAACCACCCGTGGCCTGGGGCAACGGGAGGCCAATAAAACCTCTTTATTTGCCCCCATCGCTCCCAAAGCCTTCACATCACATTGATCATAATGAAAATCCCATCGATTGATCTCAGCCAAACCTATTCTCACACATGAACTGTCGGTATTTATTTCAACAACGTTAAACCGCATCACTTGAGCAATGAAAAACAAATATGCAATGAACAGCAACCCATAAACCACATCACGCGTCCGTCTCTTGGTTGTCGTCGCAACGTTGCGAGGACCTGCTCGCCGCCGATGGTCGCGATCCGCGAACTCCTTGAGCGCGACGGGCTCGCTGCAACTCCCCGTCAAAATCGCCTGACCGACACAGGCGCGCATTGCCTCATGAGCGCAGCCGAAGCGCGAGAGCTCAGCGCGAGAGCTGGCACGGCTCCCGTTGCTTCCGAACCGCACATCACCGTTGCAGGCAGCAACGAATGGCCGCTCCCGTTGCATCAATGCGGCACCCGCCGCCAGAACCTCGCCCTCGGGTCTCGAAGGAAGCAACGAAGGAAGCACCGGCGCACCTGGAGGTACGAACTGGAGATCCAGCTCGAGGTGCGTCAACCAGTCCCGACCCAAAAGGGCGGGCCCCTCCCCTCGCACCACCAACACCGAGAGAAGGCACTTCGACCTCGGTAGAGCACCGAGACGTCGGCCACCGCAAGCGGTGCAATCGCTTCGCCAGTGTACGTGCACAGCGACAAGGTCATCTTGACCAGGCGAACACCGCGAAGACTACGAGCTGCCCGCTCGCCCATGGCCGACACTGCAGCCCCGGTGTCCACGTAAAACACGGTCGGCTCGCTATTCACCTCAACTTCCACCGTGATCGGTGTTGTCACCTCCGGACCAATGGAAAACAGACTCAACATTGGTTGCATCTCCTGCTCCGGCCCGCCGGCATCGCCATGCCCCGGCTGCAGGCCGCTCCCCAGGTCACTGGGGTCCTCCCGCACCTCGCCATCCAAGACCCCAACGGAGGCCCCTGCCATCCGACACACACGTTTCAAATGTCCCACCTTGTGACAATGCAAACACACGGTGTTTTTATACGGGCACACTCGTTGCAGGTGCGGACCACCACACCCCCAGGACCCCTGGAAATCCACCTCGCTCCCGGTGCGGCCGCGCCGCGGCGTGCGCCCCCGGCCCGCACCGCCAGACGCGCGCGTGACCTGTGGCACCTGGGTCATCGCGTGGACCCCGGGATCAGCCGACATGCTCCAGCTGGAGCTACTCATTACGTCCTGGCCGGCGATGGCGCGGACATCCGTGAGCGTTTGCTCGACAGCCGAAGCAGTCCCGAAGGCTGAGTCGAATGTAACATCGCTCACCCGCAGGATGGCCGCTACCATCTTCGCGTCTCGCAGACCTGAAATAAAACGATCTCTGAGTCGCGCTGGGCGCTCCTCTGCTGTGAACTTGCAAGCCACGGCCGAATGCTTCACCCGTGCCACGAAATCTGCAACGCGCTCCTCTGCACCCTTCGCGAGGTGATCGAACTGGTACCGAGCGAGCTGCAATGACTTCTCCGGCGCCAAGTGGGTCTTCATCTTCTCCACGATATCCTGAAACGATAGCTCATCATCACTGGGTTTATCTGGCGCCACCAAATCACTCAGCAGTCGGTAGTGCTCCCTTGACAGCGAGGCGAGCAAGATCGACTTGCGCTTGCCTCCATCATCTACATCATTCGCGTGGAAGTAGCAGCCCAATTGCTCAGAAAACAATTCGAAGTCATCTCCCCCGAAGACGGGCACGCGTCCGTGTGCCGTGCCCCGACCTTCTGCCATGCTCGTGCTGGCGAGACCCCTGGCCCCGGAGCCTGTGCGGCGGCGTGCGAACCTGCGATGCGCTCTTTGCGATGCGCTCCTCCGGAACCTCGAACCGCATGGGGTGCGCTGAGTTACTCGCTGCCGATCTGAAGGCAACCACCCTGCACACGCCAATCCGAACAGCCTCGTCGCCAAACTGTAGTGTCGTGATAGCGGTGCTTCGAAGGCAGACACGAGTGGGGGAACAGTCGAGCCTGGCTTTGTTGCACAAGCGGGAGTGTGGGCGTACGTTGCCCGCAACTCTCCTTTATTACGTACTCAATGCACTCACGAGCCGTGGCGACTACGGCAACCACTACAACGCCTCAGGCGGCGCGCACTCCTATATCCCCCACACACATGTGATCACGCCGACCACTCCCCCACCATCATGCCCTGCCCCGCAGGCCCGCAGGCTACACCACAAACTTCAGTGCCAACTCACCCCCCTCACCCCTCACTCTCACTCTCAAAGCAACCATCCCACTCTTCTCCCTCCAAACCTCCCTCTCACCTCTCTCGAAAATTCCCCCTCACCTTTCTCCCACCTTTCACCCCCTCACTCATCCTTCTCAAAGTTGCCCCCCTCTCATCCACCAAGCTGCCTCCCTCCACTGCCCTCTCACCTCCATCTCTTCACTCCACCTCCTCAAATCCTCAACTGCCTTCTTCCTTGCCTCTTTTCCCCCCTCCCCCCAGCACCACAGAGCCTTTTCCCCTCCTCATTTGGCCCCTCCCCTAGCTATACTGCAATACCCCACACTCTTTCAACAACTCTCCTTACCTCCCCCCTCGTCCCTTGTCCTACCCTCCCCTTCCCCCTCCACCCCCTGCACCCAAAGCCTCCTCCCCTACCTCTTCATTAAAAGTGTGGACCTCAAATATCCGGTGCCTTGGCTCAAACCTTTCAAATCTTTCCATACAGGTTGCCACTGACAAACCAGACATAATCTGCCAAACAGAAACTTTCCTCTCCCAAGACGTGTCTGACTCCCAAGTATCTCTCCTCATTTGCTCCCTCCTCCGGTATGACAGACCTGAGCCTCGTCCTGGTGGAGGTGTTGCTCTCTTCATCAAAGACTCTATTCCTCACTCTCCATGCACTGCTCTCACTCCCCCACACCCCCAGGAATACCTCTGGCTACGGCTTCCCCTCCACTCCCACCTCATGT
The DNA here is from genome assembly GCF_056783735.1 of Eptatretus burgeri. Classification (NCBI taxonomy): domain Eukaryota; kingdom Metazoa; phylum Chordata; class Myxini; order Myxiniformes; family Myxinidae; genus Eptatretus; species Eptatretus burgeri. Next base: position 92,561,919 of record NC_140970.1, read on the forward strand.
TTATATGTGTACTGTACCGTCCACCGAACAGTGATGACTCCATCTACACCTCACTATCCGAAAACATGGACCATCTTCTATCTTCTCATCCAAACTCTCTCTTCCTCATATGTGGTGACTTCAATTGTCATCACGCCAGTTGGCTAGGTGTGAGTACCTCACTCACCTGTCATGGCACCTCAGCAAAAGCTTTCTGCGACTCATTAGGACTGACTCAATCGGTCAACTTCCCGACCCGGATCTCAACCAATGGTACTCCATCTCTTCTGGATCTGATTTTGACAAATTTCCCTGACAATATCTGCTGCTCTTTCTCCGCTCCAATCGGTTCTTCTGACCACGTCCTTGTCAAAGTGGACATCTCTCTGGCTGTTATCAGAGAACCACCTCACCGGCGTCGAGTCTGGCATTTCACTCAAGCCGACTGGCAGGGTCTCCGAGCAACCATCAAACTTACAGACTGGTCTCCTATCACTACTATCTCAAACATCAACTCATCCTGGGAATTCTTTCAAAGAAACTTGCTCTCCCTCATGAACAGATTTATCCCCTCTCGTGTTCAGTTGTCCTACCCTTCCTCCCGCCCTGGGTTTACTGAAGTTTGTGGTGAGGCAGTTGTCCTGAAGCAACTTGCCTTTGCCTCATGGAAAGCAAATCCAACTGAGGGCAATCTCAGTTCCTTCCACAAAGCTCGGAACAAGTGTGTATCTACCCTCAGGAGAGCCAGAAAACAACATCTTTCTCATCTCAAGTCTGAACTCTCAAACCTCTCCCTCCTCAAAATCCTGGTGGCGTTTAATCAAATCTGTTTCTGGTGTATGTTCCCCCTCCATCCCCTCCCTTACCTCAAATGGCCGCACTGCTGATACCGCATGTGATAAAGCTGAATGTCTAAACTCGGTGTTTGCAGCTAAATCTTGTGTCCTAAACCCATCACTTTCTCCACCCACCTTACGCAGTCGCACCCAACTGTCCCTGGACTCTGTGTCCTTTTCTCCTGACAAGGTGGAGAGCTTGCTTTCAAACCTCGATTCAGATTCTGCAACCGGTCCAGACAGCATCAGCCCACGTGTCCTCAAAGCCTGCTCTTCTGCTCTTGCTCACCCTCTCTCTGTTATATTGACCCTCTCATTTGCCCAAGGTCATCTGCCATCTGCTTGGAAATCTGCTAACATCACTGCCCTGCATAAAAAAGGTGCAAAAACAGATCCCTGTAACTACAGACCAATCAGCCTTCTCCCAATCATCAGCAACGTTATGGAATCCATCATCGCTTCAGACATTAAATCGTTCCTCTTCTCCAATGGCTTGATTTCCGATCATCAATTTGGTTTCAGACCAGGTCACTCTACCCTGGATATGCTGCTTCTGCTCTCCCATCAATGGATGGAGGTCCTCAATGCCAGACAGGAAATCCGAGCCGTATCCCTGGACATATCACGTGCTTTTGACACAGTCTGGCACCCTGCACCACTCAGCAAACTCTTCCCATGGTATTCAAGGCCATCTCCACTCATGGCTCGCAGACTTCCTCTCCTGTCGCAGTCAACGTGTGGCCCTAAATGGAGTTCTTTCATCCCCTCTTCTTGTGCAGGCTGGAGTTCCTCAAGGTAGCGTTCTGGGCCCTGTTCTCTTTCTGGTTTTCATCAATGATCTCTCCGACTCTCTGGAAAATCCTCTATTTCTCTTTGCCGACGACTCCACCCTCTGCCGTACCATCTGTCATCCCTCAGACCGGCAAGCAGCAGCTTCTTCGCTCACTGCAGATCTGGATAAAATCACAAACTGGTCCAACACGTGGACCATGTCTTTCAATCCAGACAAATCTCACACTCTCACTATGTCTCTTCGAAAGGACTGTTTAGAAAACCCCCCATCCACTTTCTCAACAATCCTCTGGAAGAAGTCTTTTCTTTCAAGCTTCTGGGTCTCACTATCTGCCATGACCTTTCCTGGGAAAGTCACATTTCCAACCTCACCTCAAAAGCCAGTCGCCGACTGGGAATCCTCCATCGTGCAAAGTCCTTCCTCGGCCCTCTTGAGCTCCTGACCACTTACAAAGCTTTTGTCCGTAGCCTGATGGAGTACTGCTCTCCCCTCTGGGCTGGTGCTCCTGCCTCCCACCTTTCTCGGCTTCACGCTGTCGAAAGCAGGGCATTTAGGATCATCGGCATCTCCCGCAATGAAGCTGAGTCTTTGGACCTCTCACTCAATCACCGCAGGTTGGTCGGTGGTCTTTCTGTCTTCTACCGACTCCTCTCCAGCCTTGCCCCCCCTGCTCTCTCTGCGATTTGTCTCCACCACATTTCCACAAGGCGCTCAAGGTCCGCCAACAACCCCCTTCTGGTAAAACTACCAAAATCACGAATCACTGCTCATCTTCACTCTTTCATTCCTCTTTTTTCCCGCCTTTTGAATAAACTTCCTCACTCTATTCTTTCCCATTCTTCCCTCCAGGCTTTCAAAACAGCTGTTCACCACCACCTCTTATCATCCCCCATCCAAATCCTCGATCTTTTCTACCCCCGATAATCCACCCAAGCCCACTTCCTTCAATTCTCCTGCTTTCCTTCCTGAAAATCCCTGTAATGTCCATCTTCTCTTCGCCATGTTCCCTGTCCCATCCCCATCCCTCCCCCTTCCACAGTTCACCTAATGTGTCTGTACCCCACTGTTTTGTCCCTTCCACTCCCGCCCCTCTTGTCTCATGCCCCCTTGCTGTGAGTTGTGTGTTCGCTCTCATACGAGCCTCGACAAGGTATACAAAAAAAACCCCAAAAACACCCCAAAACTGACGCCAACATTTTCTATCATGTGCGATCAAAGATTTTAAATTTATTTTGAGGAACTTTGCACCCTATTCATGGATTATGAACTTTATGTGCACTGTTCGTCTCTCAAGTATTGAAGACACTTCCGAATGCGACCAGAGTTGCGTTCGCCAGATGGTAGCCCAGCTGAATCATTGCGATGCTGAGATTGAAACTCATCATGAAGATTTTGTGGAAAGAAGAGGCAGATGTCATCGTTCTCTGCATCTTGGTTGTTGGTTGTTACCAGACGTCCTGCATTCCACTTTGTGCCATCTCTGAGTAGGTGGCTATGATGATCCAGTTTCTGCAAGATCTGTTAGGGAGGTAATAGTGAAGTTGCTAGTTTATGTGCGTGGTTGGGGCGTTTCACTCTGACCCATTGGCCCACTGCAAATGAAGGTGACTTTGCTCTCCACCACTTGTCTGCATATTCCTTCATTTTCTGCTGTCGCTTCGCAATTGAATTTGCCATCACTTTAATCTTTGCATCTGCCGATGGAGGTGGTTTTGAGAGATTAAGTGGCATGTGCAAGTTACTACCTATCATTAGCTCCGTGGGCATCTTTCCAGTCAACGAATGAAGCGTAGAGTGATATGAATGCAACAGAGTATGAATAGCCTGGTCAAATGTCTGTCCATCAGCCAGACTTGCTTTTATGCTCTCTTTTATGACTCTGTTGAACCTCTCCAGCCCTCTATTGCTCTGCGGATTATACCGTGTCGTGAGGTGATGTTCGATGCCATTGGCCTTGAGGTATTGTGTGAATGCCTCAGATGTATATTGAGGTCCGTTGTCTGTCATAATGGATTTGGGAAGCCCTCTTCTTGTAAACATCTTGTCCAGGATACTGATAATGGACGAAGTTGTAATCACAATCGCAAAATCACAAATCACAATAATGGACGAAGTAGCCACGATCTCAGGCCATTTGCTGTGAAGCTCATGGACTACGATTAAGTACGCTGTGAGGTGTAACTCGAACCTCACAAAAGATGTCAACCTGTAGCTGTTGCCATGGTTGCTCCAGCCATAATCTAGGCTGAAGAGGAGCAGGACGTGGATCTCCTGCTTTCTCATTGAGGATGCATGCTTCGCAATTCTTCACAATCTGTTTGATGCGTTTGTCAATACCCGGCCACCAAACCGAATCGCGACATTTCTGTTTCCTTTTAACAATCCTGGGATGTCCCTCATGATTGTGATGCATCACTCCCTGCAGAAGTTCTTTTGGGATCACCACACGGGTGCCACGGGTGAGACAACCTTCATCAAACATGGATAGCTCATGTTGGATCCTGTAGTAGGGTCGTGGCTCCCCTGTGATTTGTTGAGGCCAGTCCATTTGGAGGAATTTGCACATTTTTTTTTACAGAATTTCATCCTGTTGAGATTTTAATTTGAGGTCGTCGTGAGTGACTAAGTTTGCAGTTGCATTTGCAATAACAGTATTTCCAAAGGTGTCAACTTCACAAAGAAACTCATTATTGGTGTTCCCTACTGGGGTTATATGACTGAGCATGTCCACCACTTGATTATGGGACCCTGCCAAGTAATCTCTATCAAAGTCATACTGGTAGAGATGGTCTGACCACCTGTAAATTCGAAGTGGTCGATGTCCAGATCCCGATATAGCGAGTAGTGTTGTCAGTGCTTGATGGTCCATGTGGAGCGTGAACTTTCTACCATACAGATAGACGTGCCAGTGTTCGCATGCGTATGTACATGCATGTGCTTTGCGTTCCCCTGTGGAGTACTTGCGTTCCTTCTCTGAAAGCGTGTGAGATGCAAATGCTGCAGGTCGTTCGCGACCTGTGATCCATTGTGAAAGTACTGCTCCCACTGCCGTACCTGATGCATCTTTCGTGATGGTAGTCTTTGCATTCAGATCAAAATGTGTGAGGACTGGAGGAGATGTGACCTTCTCCTTCAGCATGACAAATGCATGTTGTTGGGGATGAGTCCATTTCCAGGGCACATCTTTGCGCAGTCGTTTATGAAAAGGTTCAGCAATCTCTGCGTAGTTGGGTACAAACTTAAGGTAGAAGCTGGTCGTCCCAAGGAATGATGCAAGCTCTTTTGCATTTGATGGAGTAGAAAGAGTCCTAACTGCTTTGATGTTGTTCCGCGTTGGGTACACCCCGTTGGCTGTCACATGATATCCTAAGAAGCCAATCTCTGATGCTGCAAAGGTACACTTTCCCTCATTCAGCATCAAGTTGTATTTCGCTAGTTGTGACCACTTCATCCAACCGCTGATCGTGTTCCGCTTTGCCTTTCCCATAGATGACAACACCATCAAGAAGATTGAGAGTTCCTTCAATACCAGACAGGACTGAAGAGATGATCTTCTGAAATGCACTTGGTGCAGAACTGAGGCGGTATGGCATTCTACAATACTGGAACTTGCCTTCATGAGTCACAAATGCAGTCAAAAGTCTGCTCTGCTTTGAAAGAGGTACCTGTCTGTAGCTTCTCTTCAAATCTAGCTTAATGGAACTGTGGAATGAAGCAGAAAGTTCATTGATTGTTGGAGGTGGGTATTTATCAGGAATAACAGCTTTATTCACTGACTTAAGATCAACACAAAGTTGTATCTCTCCATTCTTGTGTCGTGCAATGACGATATTCGACACCTATGGAGACTAATCAAAGCGTTCAATGATGCTGTCTGATTCAAGGCAATGTAGCTCCTTAGAAACCTCATCGCAAGCAGCGAAAGGTAGACGTCTCAAACCTTGAGATACTGGGGGAACTGCAAGGTCAACTCAAGGAGCGTGACAGTAACTCTGACACTCCCCAAACCCAATATACAGGGAAGGGTGCAGGTGTTTGTGTGCATTGTCTTTGTCTGCAATCATGTGGATGTGTGCACTGGTCAGGTCTAAAAGTTTGAACCCAAGCTTGTCGAACAGATGAAAACCCATTAGGCTCTTGCCTTTTGCAACGTAAAATGTGAAATTGTTGAACTTGATACCCTTGTAGTTCACAGGAACAGTTATCGTTCCCAACCCCTGGATGTTTGAGTCATTTTCGGCTTGAAGTGTAGATTGCGCAGAGTTGAGTGGATAAGACGAAAAGTACTTATGGTAGAGATTGTCACTCACAATGGAGACTTTTGCCCTCCATCAAAGAGTGGTGAAACTGAAATCCTCGCGATATCAACTTCACAATGTTTGAAGTTTCCCCCTTGCTGAGCACGGAAAGGCATTTTGTCTGCGATGGTGTTCATCGTGTGTTGTCTTTCAACATCAGAAGCACTTGGTTTATCAACCTGACAAAGAGATGATGTCCGCTTCTTTGATGATCTGCATACTTGTGCAAAATGGTTCATTTTAAAACAAACACTGCATTGTTTTCCACGTGTAGGACATTGTGCTTTGAAGCCATTGTGGATGGAGCTGCAGTTGTCAGTTGGTTTGAAGCCCTTGTTTATGAGCTGTCTGCAACCATGGTGCCTGTTGCATTCCTGGTGCTGAGATTGCTGGAGATGTATGAATCAGCTTAGAATCCATCATGGCTGATTTTATTTGGATAGCCAGAGCTGTAGCCTTCTCTAAAGTGAGTCAATCATCTTCCATTAGCAACCGTTCCTGAATACGAGTAATGGAAGTATTTTCTATGAGCTGATCTCTGATGAGCTCATCTGTTAAAACCCCAGAATTACAGGCATGACGAATCACAGGTAAGCCAGTTCAGAAAGTGAAGCAACATATTGTTGGACAGGTTCACCATTTCCCTGGTAGCGCTGACAGAATTTATACCGTTCAATCATATACCTCTTTTTCAGCCAAAAGTAGCTCTCAAATGCACTCACCATATTTCTGAACGTGGAAGTATCGGCTGTTAGCTGAGCAAACACATGCCAGCCCTCGGTGCCCAATCAGTGAATCAAGATCGCCCACTTACGAATGTCTGCGACATCCGTACCTTTTCGGCCTGTAGCTTCCAAATATGTTCAAAAAGCTGCAATCCATTGAGGCCATGGAAGAGGCGGAACCCCTGGAGAAGCCAAGATGGGAGGTGGAATTGGTAACCGTAAACCAGCCAACCTCGCCACCAACTGCATTACATGTAAACTGGTACAATCACCACATCCAAAACTCCACACAGGTTCATGCTCCTGAGCCTTTATTCCAATTGCCCGTGCACTCTCCGAGAGTGCTGCTCTCAGGGCAGCTCATCAAACATGATGCCCCCAGTGCCACAATCACTTTCATCCAACACAACACCCACAAATCTGTATTTCATCTCATTTAGTTAGCCATATTTCTAACTCTCAAATGCACTCACCATATTTCTGAACGTGGAAGTATCGGCTGTTAGCTGAGCAAACACATGCCATGCTGAGAAAACACATGTCTTTGATGTGCAATGTGGCAGGAGTGGCTAGTATTCAGTAAAGCATTTAGAATATGGGATATGGCTAAGTGTACTCGTAGATTGCATAATGTCAATCTGAGCAAGAACATGGGGTAAGAGGACGTGACTGCCGCTGCCGCAATGCGGCAACGATCTGGTTAGACCGTATGCAGCAGGTGGAAAAAGCAGCTTCAAATGGGTTTTTGTTCCATGACTGAGGTGCAACCTAAAATTTCGCACACGAATTGACCTCTATATGGCAGACTCTGGATAAAAAAATTCTCCATGAGATCTCTGTCCAACACGGCACTGTCGCATGTTGAAGTTTGCTACCAGGGTCCAAAAAGCCCCTTTTTGGCAATTCCGCCATTTTAAGGACTCGTATCTCCAACACCACTCATACATGAGCTATTGTACTTGGTGAACTTGAGAACATACTTTCAAAAATTCTAAAAAGTAAGGTTGTCCTTGCTTTAAAAAAACATAATTATCATGACTGAAAAACAGCAATTTTTTTCATAAATAAGCACAACCACCCTCATTTTCAATACATCCCAGATTCTTAACTAATCACGGTCGAGAAGTAATTATGCATACATCAAAACAACCCGCTGTGAACGTCTGTCAAATGAAGTATCAAGGTCTTGTAATTATCAATGGTTCTGTTGTAGTTATCGCAATCAGGTACTTCAGTGAGGAAAGTAAGGCCGTTGCTTCATTTGGCGTTTTCGGCCTTTTCCATGCACCAATTGCTTCAAGACGAAACAAGTCAGACAAAATAAACTACAGTTTCTGAGAGCTATCAGAACAAGGTTTTCAAAGAGGAAGCAATAATGTGGACCATCAATCACATATATAATAATCATGCCTGGAGTATTGTGATTTATACAAAGAATCATTATCTGCTACATTTTTGATGAATGATGTTAAAAGCCCAAATCCAGGCACCATGCAATGTACTTTTGGTTATAAGGCAGACAGGCACTAAACAAAGTGATTAATTTATTCAATCAGCCTCCTCATCATCAGCACTTTCATTTCCTCTTTCGAAGAACGCTTCTGTTGGTGTTTTTGAGGAATTGGGGGGCAGTTCTGGCATTTACAAATGTCTGCGCATGACAAACCGGAAATGCGAGACATCCACTGACGTGTAACGCACTTTGTCACTTTGCAGGCGCAGTTTACAATTTGCAAGATAATTTCAGGAACTGGCCGTTGTGTCATCCAGATGATGGATAATTCATCATTTGTCATTTGCCAGCTGTGCCCGACAGGAGACAGAGCATTAATTATTGGAGACAGAGCACGCCTACGAATGGCTGCCTGATAATTAGCATGCAGTGTATGCTGATGCAGTGTGTCTTTCAATGGTGGCTGTTGTGTCGCAAAGTCAGCCCACACGTAGGTTCTTCAGCTCAACCGTTTAATGGCGTCTCCTGCTCCACTTCTTTCCACCTCACTCACGTCACTCCCAGTTCCGCCTCGTCTGTTCCGGTTCATCATGCATTAATTAATATTCATGCAACGCCCAATACCACATATTCCTTTTTTTGTGAAAATCTATATATTACGAAAACTCTCATCTTGTATGTATGTATATATGTATGTTCCTAAAATACAGCAAAAATGGTAGATGATAGCGCAAAAATTTTCGGCCTACCTTACTCACCATTCTCCTGCGGTGTGCAGTATCAAGTTTCGTTGAAATCGGGCAACGAAAAAAATTATTTCAAAAATCAATTCCCGATTCGGTCAAGTACTCTTCGGGATTATTTGATCAATGCAAACAACCTCAGCGGTATAGTTCGCTGGAGATATCTTTTTTACTTTTGAATTTTTTATTATTAACCGCAATCACAACGGGAACCCAATGGATTCACGGGTCTTCTCGTAACAACTAATGATGAAAAAAAACAACGAACATAGTAAGCATGTAATTGTCATGCATTCATTAATATTCATGTAACTCCCAATACCACATATTCTTTTTTTCTTTCTTTTTCATCAAAATAACAACTGGTAATGAACCCCCACCCCAAAATAAATAAATAAATTAATAGTAAACATGTAATGCAAGGTAACACATCACATGACAAAGTCCTTGGTCCATTCAGGGGCTCGACGATATCTCGTCCCAAAACGAACACCTGGGGTAAAAACTTGTGGAGACATTTGTTGGATAGGGTTAGGTGCCCAATAGCCCTCAGAACCTGTCGTACATCCAGCAGCAAGCCCATTTGAGGTCTGAATTGCAGGTGTTAGATGAATTGCATTCCACACTTTCCCATCAGAGAGTCTGTAGGAAGCAGGACCTCTCTGTTCACTGATCTTGAGGGGTTGGGTAAACTTGTTTTGTCCTTTCTGGTGAAGTCCAGGTTTCTGAACTCGCACGAAAGAACCACATTGAAAGGTGGAAGGTTTCGCTCCCCAATACTTGTCTGTGTATCATTTAGACTTCTCTTGTTTCTGTTGAACACAGCATCTCACATCGTCGAGTCTTGCAGCAGATACGCTGATTTGTCGGTCCCCAATGTGCAACTTGGTGTGCAATGTATGTCCATGGAGAAGTTCAGCAGGGGTCTGATCAGTTATTGCATGTCTTGTAGCTCGATATGTTTGCAATAAGTCGGGTACGAATGATTCCTTTGGCTTCCCTTCGAGATTTGCAGTTTGTAAACAGTCCTTAAACACTCTGTTGAATCGTTCTATCTCCCATTTGGCTTGTGGGTGATAGATAGAACGGTGGCAGTGTTTGTTGTTTCTTTCCTGCAGGAATGTTTCAAACTCAGTTGAAACAAACTGAGATCCGTTGTCAGAGATAAGTTCCCACGGATTACCTTCATGCCTGAATACTGCAGTTGGGAAATTCATAACTAACAGATGCTCGCTTGCAGGATCGCCAAGAGCGCTCTTTGGGATCCAGTCAGCAACCGCTCACTGACAGGATCGCCAAGGGCATTCGGTGAGACGATCTCCGCCAAGGAGTGCCACTGCAGCTGCTCCCCTCGGCCACCTGCTACAGCCTGACAGCTTTGCCCTTGGATACCAGATGGCACATTCGCCCCTGCCGATGACCCTTGGTTCTTTATACTGCGATGGGGGCACACGGCGTCTGTCTGCTGGCCGCCTTGCACATATGAGAGAGCTGCACGAGGAGTTAGGGACAGGTATTTTTCTCTTGCTCGGCGAGTGAGTCGGTTTGAAGTGGACACTTATTATTCCCGTGCTTTCTAAGAAAAGCGGGAATATTGTGATTGTCTCCGCCGTCTGTCCATCCGTCCGTCCGTATGTTCGTACGTCCATCTGTCTTACCCTGTAACTCCTCCTACACTGTTTGAAATTGGAACTTGAAACTTTGGGACATAGCAGATATATGTATGGGGAAGTGCACAACACTTTCAGATTTTTGATATGACCCCTTGGGGCTGGGCCAGAGGGGTTGGGGTCATGGGGGTCGATTAAAAAAAAAATTTGTCTTGTAGCTTTTTTAATCAAACATATTCATTAGTTATACATTTTACAACAAATTTTTTTAAACACATGATGATCAGAGGGTGCTTGGGGGGTAGGGGATGCTTCGCAGATAGGTGGTCAAAATATCTCTTCCTACACCGTTTGAGATAGGAACTTTAAACTTTGGGACATAGTAGATATATGTATGGGGAAGTGCACAACACTGTCGGATTTTTGATATGACCCCTCGGGGCCGGGCCAGAGGGGGTGCGGTCATGGGGGATGATTTTTTTTAAGTGTATTTACCATTGTACATGGTAAATTCTTTTATAAAGAACTTACTTATGTGGCCCCCATGAGTGACAAACAGTCACAGGTTTTACTGTATTCCTCTAATTGATTATGAATAATTATAATTAATATGAAACACAGTTCATTCCTATGATTAAATTGATGCACAGTTCAATATTGCTGGACAGTGTTAAATTAATGTTTCATGAAATGTTGACATGCTTGCAATGACTTCTGATTTAGTAAAGACAGTAAGTCTTTGGTCATAAAAAGCACATCAGATAGAAAAGAATAGTCAATCCATTTTGCAAGATAAAATTTCACCGAGCGTTAATGGGACAAAGCAATGCGCGTGGGAATATGCGATGGTGTGCCATCGACAACGTAGTTCTAGTTGGAACTGTGCATATATTCGTATCGTTATTGTTGTTTTCACTTTCCTGGGACATTGTTGTTGATATGTGCTTTTCCCGTATTTACCTATAAAATATAATTGTATTTCTAAGAGAACTCAGGTCTCAGTGTCCATTACCAGCGCACACCTCAGTTATTTAATTAATTGCGGCACATCGACCGATTCACTCGACGAGTAGGTAAGTCGATAATTATAAAAGCCTCCGAGTCCGGCGCTTGCGGACTACCATGTTAACTGACGGCCTACCCTGTGAACGTGACATCTTGGTGTCAGCAGTTTGGGATTCGGACCCCTCTAAATTTGGTGTCGGTAAAGACGAGCCCGTCGAGTAGTCGATATTAACACAATAATATTTGTGGTTGTGGTATTGGGAGTTGCATGATTATTAATGTATGCATGATGAGCGGGAACTGACGAGGCAGAACTGAGAGTGAGAGTTTGTCCAATTCTCCCTCTATTTTGTTCTTCAACTCCACTGTTGGTATCCCCCCTACCTGTGCAACTGTTCGTTTTGTCCTGTTGTGTCCTGATCCATTTAGTGTTCTAACTTTTCTGCAAATATACAACAAAAAACTGTCACAGGTTGGCAACCATTGTACAGGCTTGATGGGCCAATTGGTCTCTTTCTTTGTTGAAGTTCCTTGGAAGGGAAGTCATCTATTATATATTGGGAACCTTGGTGTCTGTCCGTCGTTCGTCTGTCTCCCATTTGCGGTTGCTGCTTCTTGTGTTGCATTGAATAGCTAAAGATTCACTTTTGAAATGCTGGGAGAACAGGCATGAGTAATGTTGATGCCAAATCTTATTTTGCAACGAGGATACTTTGCCCTCTTTTAAGACAAATCCAACCTCTGCCACCCGATGTTGCACCACCTTTTTCCTGGGGGTGGTAGAAATCGCTCAGGGCTTTGGCTCTGAGGAAAACCAAGAGTGCAACACAATTGACATTTTAAAAGTCCATTAAATATAGTTTTAATTGATAGATTAACTTAAACTTTTCCCAACACTTGGGACGGATACTTTTGCGAGCTTTTCCCCGTCAATTGGGTCGGGTACTTTTCTTAGTCTATATTTTAAAATGAGCCATGTCTGTTTGTCTGCTTTCCATGTTATAACTTGAGAATGGATCAACAGATTTCAATGAATTCAACGACGGTGGATTCAGGGAACTCCCGGGAAGGCTTGAGACACAAACAAAAAAAGGAAGGAAGGATCGTGTATGGATGGATGTATGGGCACATGTGTTGAAACTGGAAAAGACACCGTGATGCTGGTTATCCCTTTATGGAGGGAACCATCTCCCAGGAATCCTTTTTTTGTTCTTGTCCCGTACATTATCCATCACAGCAAAGATTGATATTCCCGTCAGCGAAGCGACGGGACAAGAATGAAACTTACAGATGTCTGTCTGTTGGATGTAACTTGCAGATGTCGGGTCGGTTGAAATTTAAAGATGTCTGTCCTGCATTTGATATATGAACAAATTCCTCCATAAGCTAAAGATCAATGTAGAATTTTTATTTTATTTTAAAAAGACTTCTAAGACTTAAAATAAATAATCAAGATCTTCATTTTTAACTCCACCACCGAAGGTGAAGGAGGTTATGTTTTCACCCCTCTCTGTCTGTCTGTTTGTTACTTACGAAATCTAAAGATTTCGTAAGTATATTGATCAGTTCCGTTTGTGTTTGTTTGTTTGTTTGTTTGTAGGCACGATAACTCAAGAACGGAAGAAGCTACCAATGTCAAATTACACCACGTGATTCAGGAGGGTGATGGCTAGTGCTGAATAGATTTTGGTCAAAATCGGTCAAAGGTCAAGGTCACAGTGAGGTCAAACATTCGATTTTTGATGGTTTGGTACAGAATCATCGTAGAAACTTCTAGTTTGCGTCGCTACCTTCCCAAGAGACAGCTTTTATTAGACAAGGTCAGAGGTCAAGTTGACGATTTAGTAAGTACCAGTCTATGACTGCTTGTTTGTTTGTCTGTTTGGCTGTGTGCAAGATATCACAAAAAGTTGTGGATAGATCCAGATAAAATTTTATGGACAGGTTCTGTGTGTAACAAGGACGAACTGATTAGATTTTGGTGAAGATCTGGATCCGGATCCGACTACTAGAATTTTTAAGTGATTCTTCACCATTGCAAGATAGGGTCAAAAACAATATATTAGTGCATGAGCCAGTAGGGTTGGTCGGTACCATCTGGGAAGAATAATTTTCATAGTGATTTTTGGCAAGGCATATAACCCTGGAGTTAGAAAATATGTGAGAGCATTGCATTGGTGGTAGCTTATTGTGTGTTATCACCCTGTTTATATGCCTACCCTGAAATAAGCTTTTGTGCAAAATGACCAGTTAGTACAAGGTAAGACATCCTACTTCAACTTAAGAACATTTTTTTTTATCAGTCAAACATTAACATTGAAATTTATCTCAGCTTTTGCTAGGATCATTTGCTTCTCAACAAAAAGTGCGAAAACATGCCTCGGTTGAAAGGTATGTCATTTGTGTCACTTGTATCTCAGTGTCTATTTCCTGTGTGATAAATCATTCTGCCTTTAGAAAAGTATTTGTCGATCATTTAATATGGAAAGTAAATAAAAGTTCTGGAACAATATAATTACATTGGTTTTTAGATCCTCGTGGAGGATCTCTCAGTCTTATTCACGTTGTTGTTCTTCATCTTCTTCTTGTGGACTTTTTAGATCCTCGTGGAGGATCTCGAAGTCTTACTCACATTGTTGTTCTTTATCTTCTTCTTGTGGACTTTTTTGTTTCACAGCCTACAGTTTTCATCGAAACTTCCTGAAACTTGGCATATATATGTAACAAGCTCATCATCAGATGTGAGCAAATATGCGATGCCCTCACACACAAAGATCACTCACCTTCCATGCAACCTTGATGCATAGTTATCACCACTCCAGAACCTAAAGGCCCAGTCATACCTTGACGTTTTAGCCAGGAATGGCAACGTATAAAAATGCACGTAAAACGTTCGCATACGCTGAAGTTTTGAGGTTTTTTTTTTTAAGTTTTGGTCGTATTCATAACGTGTTGGTCGTATGCATAACGTATTAGTAACGGGCACAGAACGTTTCGTTGTGTTAAAGATAACTTATACCAACGAATGCTTAGCCTGTTGTCGGCATTCACAACCTATGCCCAACGACAGTTTAACTTGGTCATAGTGCGCTGCACGTATCGCCGACGAACTCGTGGCGTTCTCTGTTAAAAACCTGCCGCACGCAGATTTAAATCATAACCGCCTAAAAATTGGAATTGTCAACATCGCAGTCATACCTTGACGATTTAGCCAGCGTATGCAGACCTATGAAAAATGTGTCTAAAACGCTGGGACACGTCGAATACGGTATGGGTAAGTTGTGTATACGTTAGGAGCACGATGAAAAACAATGAAGTACGCTGGCATATTACGTGGTACGTCTAGTACGTCGTGAAATTTCAAGCATGCTGAAAATTTTATGACGTACTCGACGTATGGCTCACAAGTTCCGCATACACTGGCATAAGTTCTCGGCACGCACCGCAATCGTTTACACACGTCGGCCACACGTTACTTGGAAGTCACTCATAAGTCGAAACACGTCGTCGAGGTAATGTTTAGCAGACCCGAAACTTAATTTTAACCTACGAGTAACGTGCTTTGAACCTATTAGTAGCGTGCTTTGAACTTATGTGTAACGTATCTCAAACGCACATTGGCGTACGTAGACGAATTTGATTGACGTCTTCCGGATGACCACAGAACTTACTGAACGTGTTTCTAACTTACAGCTACCGTATAATGGCGTATTGGCAGCGTTTAGGGGACTTGGTATATACAGATGGGCTTCACAAGAGGAACACGTCAGTGTTCCAGACTCCATGTTGAGTAGATGTCAATGTCAGTAGCAGTAGCAGTAGTAGTAGTAGTAGTAGTTCGAGAGAATTTAGTGATGTCGATGTTATTAGTAGTAGTAGTAGTAGTAGTAGTTGGAGAGAACTTACTGATGTCGATGTTGGTAGTAGTAATAGTAGTAGTAGTACTTTCAAGTAACGTGTTGCAAAGTGTGAACAACGTTCATGTAGCATGCTTACAAAACGTTACTCATAGGTTAGAAATAAGTTTCGGGTACGCTAAATATTACCTCGACGTGTTTCGACTTATGAGTAACTTACAAGTAACGTGTTTCAACGTGTGTCAACGATCGCATAACGTGCCTACAGCTTATGGCCAGCGTAGCGGAACATGTGAGTCATACGCCGGCATACGTCGTAAAATTTCAAGCATGAAAAAATTCGAGGAAAACCCAAAAGTTCAATGTTTAAAGCCAGCATACAACGACGTATGGCAGTGTTTTTCAGCGTGCTCTCAATGTTATCAAAACTTACCCATAACGTATTTGACGTGTACCAGCGTTTTTGACAAATTTTCCAAAAATCGGCATAAACTGGCTAAAACGTCAATGTGTGACTGGGCCTTAAGCAGAAGTTTGATGAGCTGTATCTTGTTCTCATCATTTGACAGGAACAATTTCCTATCAGGTGGTCTCTTAAGGGGCTGTCACACCTTGAGGTTTTAGCCAGCGTATGGCAAGGTGACTTACATACATCAAAATATATGTAAAACGCTGGCGTACGCTGAAGTATTGATGTTTTTTTAAGTTTTGGGCGTATAATAACGTGTTGGACATATGCACAACGTATTCGTAACGTACACAGAACGTTTCAATCACATATAGATAACTTATACCAACGAATGCTGAGCGTGTTGTCGGCGTTCACAACCTATGCCCAACGATAGTCTAACTTATGCATAGCGCGACAGCGTATCGCCCACGATTACGTCGCGTAGGCTATTCATAGGCTGCGGCTCGACGATTCAAATCATAACCGCACTAGACATCGAAGTGTTAAGCCGCTGTCACACCTTGACGTTTGAGCCAGCGTATGTCGACGTATGAAAAATTTGCCGAACCAAGCTGGCACACGTCGAATACGTCATGAGTAAGTTTTGTATACGTTAAGAGCACTCTGGCAAACGTCGTAGTTTGCTGGCAGACATTGTAGTACGCTGGCATACGTCGTCTACGCCGAGTACGTCGAGAAATTTTCAGCATGTTGAAAATTTCTCAACGTACTTGGCGTATGACACACGTTCCGCATACGCTGGCATAAGTTGGAGGCACATTACGCAATCGTTGACACACGTCGACACACGTTACTTGTACGTTATTCATAAGTCGAAACGTGCCGACATAATGGTTAGCGTCAGTGTTCCAGACTCCCTGGTTTTTTATGATTTTTTTATCTTGCCAAAACGAAGTTTTTGCAAGATATGTTAGTCAGCTTGCATGTTTTTTTTTTTTTTGTCTGTAATCACGTATAAAAAATTCTGCAGAGCACAGTTATCAATGGAAATTTTTGTAACTTCGCATATCAGAGGCCTATAGAGGTCCCTTTCAGCACATAAAATTTTGAAGGTCAAGGTCAAAGGTCAAGGTCACTTTGTCGCAAATCAGGGGAGTCGACGAAACCCTTATTTTTTGAGTAATTTTGATCGGATCGTCTTCAAACTTCATGGGAATATAGTTCATGGTCTGCTGCTCAGCTGATTAATTTTTGGTGGCGATCGGCCTTGACCTTCATGGTTAGCGCCTAAGGTCAAACATATTTGACCCCAAGATCAAATTTTCAAGTTTTAGGAACCATATCGTGTAGTACCTCAAATTGAACACCTCGATGAGTGCTTTCTAGATATGTCAAGCTTCAGACATTATGATGTCATTTGGTCACGTTATGAGGCAAACGCATATTTTTCATGGTTCCTCTGTAGAGCGATTCTCATCGGAATCTCTCGTAGGCAGATATTCCTCAAGGAGTCGCTCCTGGTGGATAGCAGCTCTGTTGACCTCAGTGTGACCTTAAAGAAGTCACACGTGGTCAGCTTTTTTGCAAGATACGGGTCACCCTAAGGGTGACATTGGTTTATTTTTTCTTCGGTATGACGGTGATGTTGACACTTCGATTTTTAGTGCGGTTATGATTTAAATCGTTCAGCGGCAGCCTATTAATTATATTATATTACAACCGCACCAGAAATCGAAGTGTCAACATCACCGTCATACCGAAGAAAAAAAAAATCAGGGAGTCTGGAACACTGATGCTAACCATTACCTTGACACATTTCGACTTATGAGTAATTTACAAGTAACGTGTGTCGACGTGTGTCAACGATCACGTAACATACCTACAACACGTTACTCATAGGTTAGAAATAAGTTTCGGGTACGCTAAACATTACCTCAACGTGTTTCAACTTATGAGTAACTTACAAGTAACGTGTGTCGACATGTGTCAACGATCGCGTAACGTGCCTACAACTTATGGCCAATCATATGCGGAATGTGTGAGTCATATGCTGGCATTCGTCGAAAAATTTCAAGCATGGAAAATTTGTCTAACACCTCGGCGTACTACGACGTATGCCAGCGTGCTCTTAACATATACAAACTTACCCATAACGTATTCGATGTGTGCCAGCGTTTGTCAAATTTTGCATACGTCAGGCATATGCTGGCTCAATCATCAAGGTGTGACAGGGCCTTTAGTGGCTTCACCTCTCAGTAAAAGCTTTTCTCCACAGCCCCGATGTTGCCTCTCCATCGACTTTACTGAATCAGGCAAATATTGATCAGTGCGAAATAGCACATCTCTTGTTTTTCCAATGATGTCAAACACTTTGTAAGAGATCTGACTAAAATTACTTGGTATTTCTTTCAGGTATTAGAAGCAAGCATTGCCATCATACAGAGTGGTCTGTGATGAACTTGCAGATGTTTAAGCCTGTCAAGGTTCATTGTGAAACGTTTATAACACTGCCAGTGAAAGCCATGATGCTCTCCTATCATATCAGGAATCAGGTCACATGCTTCTATCATCATGTGGCAAGATGATGGAGGTTGTGCCAGTTGCATTTCTTTCACTTCCTGCAGTTTGGCCAGTCTCTTTTCTCCATCCTTATCTTCTGACAGCAAGTGTAATTCACCATATTTCAAACCCTTGATATGAACTATGCACACAGGAACTACTGGAGGTTCGCCACTTGGACGTTTTTGTTTTGCTGGTGACTCTTCCATCATGTCACTTCAATCAGTACACGTCACCTGGAAATAAATATTGATATATAAATGCATGTAGCATAGATCTTTTCAGTCAGGGGGTTTTTCATGTGTGAAACTGACAAAAAGTTAACATTTTGAGGGTACCATCAGATATGGTTGGAAAATGGATAGTGAGTCACAGTTTATTCACTGTTACCAGTTGAATTCATGCTCAGGGGACCCTAAGGCTTCAGAAAAATATGGGGTTGAAGGGTTGTGGTGGGGGTGCACGTTGACCATATCTGGCCCATGGCCTAATGTGTTGCTGATAAACATTGACTTATGAACCAAAGACCGGTCCTTTATAGTTTCTAAGACATCTCTGATCATATGCACTGATCGTAAGTGATATAAAATTTTCAAGATGAACTTAAAAATCATAATCATTATCCAGTTCTTCAATATCCTCATCAAAACTTTCCCCATCGTCAAACTCAAAGATGGAGATGTTTTGCAATGTATCAGCACTGGACTATCAGTGCCTGTAATTGCAAACACTAAATGCTGGGCTAGTTTAAACAACTGTTTTGAAAAGCAAATAACACAAGCTACGTGACAAACAATTTTAAAGAAGATATAGCCTATAATAAGAGAGAACCAAGAGTTATAAATAGAATGTCTTCTTCTGTCTTACGCTGGTTTCAGAAAAGTTTATTTTGGGATGGGGATTACTAAATGGCTAATAACACACAAGAGGCTACCACCAATGCAATGCTATCATATACTTTCTGACTGCAGAGATGTATGTACCCTGTCAAAAATTACAATGAGCATTATTCCCCTCGGATGGTACCGGGGGCCAAAAATTACCGGGTCTGGCTCATGGCCTGTATGGCTTGATATTTCCAACCGTTATTGGGCTCGATATGTTCTATTGGATCAGGCATTGTGTGGCGGAGGTATGCGCTCTCCCGAGTGCCATCCACGTTTAAATCTGTTTCTGCTTTGTCAATCAATGATGGCTCAGAGGGAGCATACTCACCTTTGTGCTGTCTGCTTTGGTTTTCATTTCCAGCCCAACTATAAACTACCATCCTGGTAATTTGGAGGCAACATGTTTCACCAATGAATAAGACATACTTGAGGGACCACATTAATGTGGCTGTCCCTTTCACTGGCATTCACAGATGGCCATACAAGTATCAACTCAGAGCATTTTGAAGAGTAGCCCATGTTATATACAGGTACAGCCCCCTGGCTATATTTGTAAAACCTATCATGATATTGGATGGTATACTTCATTAGAAGCAGAACTATGCTGGTTGAAACTATTTTGCCCTGCAAGCAGGTATTGCAAAATTTGTGATGACTGTTTATAAAGACCTCTTGAATTGTGTCAAGACCATGTCTGCAGGCACTTCTTGAATTCAAGCAAAACGCCCCATTTGAAGTAAAACCAGCTTTGTGAGCGTCAAGGTTGAAATACTTCTTAACCTGAGTACTTCCGTTGCTCCACATCACAAGGCAACGTTTACTGTGCCAAGTAGTACCTTTCTTTAGCACCTGCTGATACAGAGATACTTCTCATCTTTCAGGACTCTTTCACCTTCAGGATGAGGCCCAAGGGGCAGAGAGGGTCCAGACTCCATGGCTCCATCAAGGGATTCCTGTGGCTTCTCTTGATCCAGGTTTGAAGTTTTTAAAGAGTATATACAAGTGCTTTGAGACAAACGGAGATGCTAAAATAACACTGATGTTTTATTGATGATTTTTTTTAGTTTTGAATGCCAACAACAGTCCAAGAAATGCCAACGCATTTTGTATTTTCCAACACATAGCGACTATTGTTGATGTGAAAAAAAATAATTACTGACTTATTATAATTACCTGTAGATTCAAAAGTACAGAAAACATTTATTCCACTGTTGTGATTAGTCCAATCTCACATCTCTACTGTTTTTTAATGGCCCTCATATGTGCAGTATTTTATATAAACTTCACAATAACATTTTCTCTTTCTGGAAGTATTTGTTTTACTGCTTTTCTTTTTACCCTTTTTGTGACTTAAGCTCCACTACGGATGAAAATGGAAGTGTAAATAGCATTCTCCAACATGCTCAATAATTTTGAGTGTAATGGGATAAACATTAAATGGAGTCAAACCACTGTGCTGCATGTTGCTACCATGTCATCATTCAGACCTATTCTCAATGCAAGTGCTCGGTTAAAAAAAAGAAGAAATAAAACCATATATTGAGTGAATAAATATAAGGTTAGCAACAATAAAAGCACTGTAATCTTCAGCTATATTAACAAGATTTACTGAACATTTCATCATAGTTATTGAACATAAAAAAAAATCACAGAGATCACACAGAAAACAAAATGAGAGTACATAGGTGCATCATTGTGAGCTGTAATATATTGTTACAGACCCGGGGTCACGGGGGTACTCGAAAGGTGGGGCTATCCCGAGTTCTCCCCGGATTCACCGGGGATCGAGGCCATCTCACACGAATAAGTCCATGTCGCGGCGGGTCGTTCATCGGCCGCGAACACCAATAACTTCAACACGTGACCCAGGATACTCCGTCTGACAACCGTTTACCGAGGAACACGTGATCTCCTTATTGGGGAATCATGCCTTCGGTGATTGTGCTGCTGTTATCTTAATGGGATCTTCATTAAAGCAGCAGAACTTTCCACAAGCATAACACCAGACTGAGGTTAGAGCCAATTAGTTGGGGAATTATAATATCCCAGCTAATCTACATATTGCCATTGATGGACCAATGGAAGAAAGGACAACCACATGCAGATTGGAAATATCACAATAATAATTTGTTTACAATAAGCGATGAGGGGTACGGGAAGGAGTAGAGGGAAGGGGACTCGAGGGTTTTAATGGTGTCACAAAACAACTGGGGCAGGAAAAGGGGGAAATGCAATGAAAAGCAATCAAGATGTGTGTTTACAAAAAAAGGAAAGAAAATGTACAGGTTGTAGACTTAGCTTAGCCTATGCCTTACCTACCGGATAACAAAACAGAGGACCACACAAACATGGGGAGACAAATTTGGAGGGGCAGGGTGGCCTAAGCCTACGTTACCATAACCGTAACGTTACCGTAATGTACGTTACCGTAACCCTCCCCAGCTTGGTGCCGCTCTCTGGAATGGCCCGACACTGCTCTTCACAACCGAGGGTCCACGAGCTCCGTCGGGAGCATGAACCAAAGCGTCCAGGTCGAGGGAAGAAGCAAGGGTGATGCAGAGCATCTGGCACCAGGGCAGAAATGAATGCAATGCAGGGCCAAGAGAGCTCGAGTGCGACGACCACGACAAATATATCTCGAAGTGAGAGAGAGAGAGAGAGAGAAAGCTCGGCACGGAACGCAGCTTTGTAGACCCTTGGGCAGGCGGGGCCAATGGGCAACATGTCAGATCTTTGGAGGCAGCCTGGTACCAGCTATTGCGCCATGTCAGATCTTACGAGATAGCCCCATGCCAGCTATTGGAGGGTTCCAAGCAGCCCCGTCCATTCTGCTGCCCGATTGGATATTCACTCATTTGTTCCTTCCAGCTGTCGCTTGGAGCGAAGCTCTGAACTTAACATGGCCAATTACCCCTTCTCTATCCATGCTCCAGGGACTAACCCCAAATGTCCAACAATGTCCATGGCACAAAGCCATGGAATAGGGCAATCATTGCAAGGAGGCTGTTTCATGTCCTGGTTCGTTTACCGGTGACTTTGGTTGGCGGGGGGGGGGGGGATTGGGGATGAAAACAGATAAGGGAAACAACAAATTACAGTGCAGGGATAGACTGTAATAAACTACACTACAGGCTAGATGTCCATACCGACGAACAGACAAACAAGCTCTTGGTGGGGATTTAAACAATAAATGGGAATTTGGCACACCTTCCAGAATGCTGCTGTTATTCGCACACGTTGAATGCCATGGCTGTAAAACATTCACGCCCCACACGATGACGGTAGTCACGGTACCCGTCTTCATGCAGTGATAGCTCTATTATCCCAGCGGGTTGAGAGGGAGCGCTAAATACCCAACCCAACGCATTTCATTATAAAATAACCCCGACAGGGATGGTACTATTCTTAACGTTCATTATGGTAATAATTGTTCTCAGAGTCCACGTGGTTTGTGCATTTCAATCTCAGCATGTGGTTTGTAAAACCACAACAACACACACACACACACACACACACACACACACACACACACACACACACACACACACACACACACACACACACACACACACCAAAATGAAGGCAACATAGTTTGGAATCACGATGAATGTTATCTATCTAATCTTTTTCATTCACATGGGAACACGGGACAGACACGGTACTAGGTTAATAACACAGATTAGAGAATGTAATCTGAGCCGTTCAACAGCAAGGACGAGGGAGTTAGCGTGGAAAGAGGGGGGGGGAAATAAATATATATATATATATATATATATATATATACATATACATATATATATATATATATATATATATATATATATATACATATACATATATATTGTGTTGCTTGTTGTGACGAGTGTGGTCATTCTTTTTCTCTTTTTTTAAAATATATGTCTCAATGTTTTCAAATGTGTATTTCAAAAAGCAAATATTTCGTTCTTTATTTTTCAGATCGCTGTATGTTTTTGCTGCGTCCTGTGCCCGTAAGTGAATTTATAACTTTTCCTCATTTCCAGTAAATCATTGCTTGATGTTCCATTTCTGGTTTAGAAATTCAATCACTGCATGCATGCGCACCATTGAATCCCTTTTAAAATACCTTTTTGTTTTGTTTTTTTAACCCTTTTTTTATAGTTTCAGAAACTTGTACCTTTTCAAACAAGCAAATTTCTACATGCAAGCCAATATTTCATGTCATATTTTCTCCTTTCTAAATCCTCCAAATCACCCTTCCATCTTTGCTATACTCCTCAAACTCTTTCTCAATTTTGAAATTAAAACAAACACGATTGAATGCTTGAAACAATAAACATTTCATATTGTTTTGTCAAGTGCAATAACCATCATCAACAAGTACTGCTGTTTTGATCCTCTGTGCAGTTTGACAGCATTATCAATCAGGCAGTAAGTATAAATATACCAATTGTGGCACACCCATGACTTTGACTCACTGCCAAATAATTTAAAACCTGCAGTCCAATGGAAAAATAATTAATTACCAACTTGCACCAGAGGATCTTGGAACCCAGACAGCAGCTTGTTTCCAAGAAAAACAAATTCTGTTCACCTGCAAGCAATGACTGGAGAATCGTGGTACCTATTCAATTTGTTCTTTGGCAATGGGGAAAATTCAGTTCACTACTTGCCTGTGACAAATTTATTTCAAGCAATAAAACCCACAATACAATGTTTCATGTGGCTCAAATTATTTCAATGATAAATAACCGTTTCAAAAAAATGTTAGAAATTTCTGAATCGTGCAGTAAATCTTTCCAAGGAAGTGATTGACATGAATGCAGTGCCCACAGAAAGCCTGCACCCCCTTTCAAAATTTTCACCTTTTGTTGTCTCATAGCCTGGAATTAAATTGCATCAACTCAGACTTTTCCATCCTTACACATCGTAACCCACAACTTCCAAGTGCAAAACAAATTCGACAAATTTCAGAAAATTAATTTAAAATACAAAACGATAAAATCTTGGTTGGATAAGTATCCACCTCCCTCATAATAGCAATTGTAAATTATCTCAGGTGTAACCAATCACATTAAAAATCACACACCAAGTAAATTAGCCTCCACCTCTGTTAAATTGTAATTATTCTGATTATTTCAGAATAAAATCAGCTGTTCCTGTAGGTTTCCTCTACTGGGTAGTGCATTTCACAGCAAAGTCTCAACCATGAGCACCAAGGAGCTTTTGAAAGACCTCCAGGATAAAGTTGTGGAAAGGGACAGATCAGGGGATAAGTATAAAAATATTTGAAATGCCTGAATATCACTTGGAGCACAGTCAAGACAATCATTAAGAAGTCAAAGGTGTATGGTACTACAAAGACCCTGCCTAAATCAGGCTGTTCCTCCAAACTGGATGACCAAGCAAGGACAAGACTGATTTGAGAGGCCAGCAAGAGGCCAATGGCAACTTGGAAAGAGCTACATGCCTTTATGGCAAAGACCGGTCACTGTGTGCATGGGACAACAATATCCCAAGCACTCTTCAAGTCTGGCCTGTACAGTGTGGTGTCAAGAAGGAAGTCATTTCTCAAAAATGCACACCTTGAGTCACATTTGAGGTATGCAAATAAACACGTTGGAGGTTCTGAAGCTATGTGCCAAAATTTTTTGTGGTCAGATGAAACCACGATGGAACTTTTGGCCTAAATGCAAAATGTTGCGTTTGGCACAAATTCAACACAGCACATCACCCAAAGAACAGCATCCATACTGTGAAGCCTGGTGTTGGCAGCATAATATTGTGGTGATATTTCTCATCAGCAGGGACTGTGGCACTTGTCAGGGTAGAAGGGAAAATGGATGGAGCAAATTACAGAAAAATCAGAGAGGAAAACCTGCTGCCCTCTGAAAGAAAGCTGAAATTGGGATGGAGGTTCACCTTTTAGCATGACAATGACCCGAAGCACACAACCAAAGCTACACTGGAGTTGCTGAGGAACAAAAAGATCAATATTCTTGAGTGGCCCACAGCCCCGACCTAAATACAATGGAAAATCTGTGGCATGACTGGAAGATTGCTGTCCATCAACGCACCCCATGCAACTCGACTGAACTTGAACAGTT
Source organism: Eptatretus burgeri (assembly GCF_056783735.1). Lineage (NCBI taxonomy): Eukaryota > Metazoa > Chordata > Myxini > Myxiniformes > Myxinidae > Eptatretus > Eptatretus burgeri. Next base: position 92,587,162 of record NC_140970.1, read on the forward strand.
TTCTGCAGAAGAAAGGGCAAATATTGCCCAATCAAGGTGTGAAACGTTGTTGGAGACCTATCCCAACAGACTCACAGCTGTAATTGCTGTCAAAGGTGCTTCCCTTGACTATTAACTCAGGGGGTGGACACTTATCCAACCAAGATAATCTAGTTTTGTATTTTTAATTAATTTTCCGAAATTTTTCGAATTTGTTTTGCACTTAGAAGAATTTATTGTTGTCAGTAAATTGCTTATAAGTTAAGGTTATAGCTTCAAATAAAATAGCTTTTGGAAGTACTTACCAGTACATAATACATCTGTGTGTGTGTGTGTGTGTGTGTGTGTGTGTGTGTGTGTGTGTGTGTGTGTGTGTGTGTGTGTGTGTGTGTGTGTGTGTGTGTGTGTGTGTGTCTGTTTGTGCATGTGTATTGTTAAGTCGGGCTTCCTTCTTGAAACTACTGTGCAGTAATTGGTGTTTATTTTGATTATGATGTGTAAATAAATGTCGAAAAAGTCTGATTTAATGCAGTTTATTTCCAGGATCTAAGGCACCAAAAGGTGAAAATTTTGAAAGGGGGTGTCGACTTTCTACAGGCACTGCATATCCTTGCAATTGATGTTAGCACTTGTAAAACCACATTTTTGGCATTCTCACAAAACCCTCAGTCCTGCCCTCTGTGCTGAGCAGCAAGAATGAGTCATGATCTTCACTTACACTTTGTGTTTCAATGTACATTGCTCTTTTACACCCCCTGGTGTATAATAATTTTTATTACAAAAAATGATTTTTTTTCAAAGATGAATTCAACCTAAGAGGTTTTTTTCTTTTTTTTTCTTCTTCTTAATTTTTCCACTAAATATGAACAATAAAACTGCTTTACAATTTTTTGTTCTTCTCCCATGTGCAAATATAATATATTCTCCCATGTACAAAACGTTTTAGCAGCGTCTCGCGTAGCGAACGCTGCTCATAGAGAGCTCCGCGTGGTTCTTCTTCTTCTTGTTCTTCTTCTTGTGAAGACAAAACCTTAACCTCTAGGACTCGGCTCTTGTAGAGACAAGATCCGGATCTCCTTAAATACTAAGCACATGTACACATCCTCGCATTGACGGTGCCTTTTGAGAGCGTCTATCATGAACTTTTAAATATATTCGGACATTTGCTTTAAAGTTTCGAAAAGTTCACGTTACTATTTAAAGATTATTCCATTTATCGTATTGTAATTTCGTAAATACACTATATATATCGTAAATACATAAATACATTATAATGGGTCTCGCTATTGGCTTAATCAAGGCACATGACGAAATATCGGAAGTTTTTTTTTTAATTTAATTTTATTTTTAGCTGACAAAACCTTGAGGACGCTGCTCTTGGACACATTTGTCCTTGTTTTACTGAATGACACCCCAATCATGAGAAAAATTGCATCATTATGACCACTGAATCAATATTGTATTTCTCAGTCAGTTAGCAAAGAGGGAGGTGATCAAATACAGGAATATCTCGTCCAGATATTTATTTTCATAGATTGTGCAAAAGATTGGCAGATGAGATGGAGATGCAGATGCATTGACAAATGCAGCTTAACCTATGGAAATCTAAGGTGCTCGGGATGGGTAAAAAATGATGAAAATAGGGACTGTATAATATATAGCAAGTGACGGTCTTTGAATGTGTGATGCAGGAGAAGGATCTGAGGGTAGTAATACATACTGGGGGTAAGTAGATACCACACTGACCCTGCCAGGCAGTTATCAGGAAAGCTCATAAGGTTTTATCTTGTATTCACAATGGAATCTAAATATTAAAGAAGTTCAGTTTTGGGGTGCCTGCATTCGTTCCTGCCTGCCTGCATGCCTGCATCCCTGCCTGCCTGCATGCGTCTCTGCCTCTGTCTGCCTGAATGCATCCCTCCATCAACAATTGTTTTATAGCGGATACCACTAATCATGCAAACAGTATGATATAGTTGAGTAAGGTGAGGATAGATGAGCCGGTTTCAAATAGTATGATATAGTTGAGTAAGGTGAGAATAGATCAGCCGGTTTCAAACAGTATGATACAGTTGAGTGAGGTGAAAATAGATGGGCCAGTTTGAATTTACATAAAAACAAAAACTCTTCCTCCTTTATCTTCTTCTTTACCTATAATAATGGTGTCTCATTCAATCCTGTTTCTCATATCGATTAGATTCCGAAAACGCTTGCTATATACTCGTACAATTTTCCCCAACATTTCCATTTTATTCATATAACAATCATGTATCACCCTATCAAAGAGTATTTCTTATTACACACCACCTTTGAAAGCATCACAAAGCAGGTAGTAGCTCTACTTGCAACACAGGTGAGAAAAGGATATGAACAAAAAAGCAGCTGCTATTTAAATAATTTATTTGCACGATTTTTAAAGGGTGAAAGTTAATTTTTATTTCTTTTGTCTGAAAACCTGTCGGTCAAAACACGATACCATCTGTTTACTATGTAAGCGATAATGGCAGAATTTTCCTCCAAAAATATAAACTGGTGAGCAGGCGGCGAGGCGACAATTACAAGCAGAGTAGAGTAGAGTAGAGGAGAGTGTGGTGCGAGAACGAAAGCCACACTAAATTTATTTCTAAAATAATCATGCTTTTCTTTATAAAATAAAAATAAATTAACAAACGTATGAGTTATATCTTTTAACAACTGTGCTGTGATGGGGAGAGAAGGGGGAGGGGTGCTCTTGGTCCCACCGTTTTTGACGGGCTTTCCCCTGAGTAAATTATGAATCAAAAGAGGTAGTGTTAACACTGGAGGATTTTAGTTGGAGGATCATCAAGAATATTGTGCTTAGCTTTGGTCAACTCATCTGAGGAAGTAATGAGCTGCCATGGAAAAGATTCAGCAGAGAGTGACTAAGTTGATTCTGGGGCAAGCTCAACTAAACTATGATGAGCAGCTGAGGGGGCCAAGCCTTAATACTGTTGTGGGGCCGGGTCTCAGTGGCGAGCACGACCGCTATATGGAGCAGTCGAGTCGTCGTCACCCCGGAATTATCGGTCGTCACCCCGGATAACTCGGGAGCCGACGGGTCACTTAAAGGACCGTGGTCACCAATACTTCGACAGCGTGGGGTAGGGTTAATTGCCAACTTCAATATACCTAAATACCCACGCAGTCCAACTACCGTCGAACCACACCCTCGGCAGGCCTCGAGCAGAACGAGCCGTTACCGTGCTCGAACCGTGCGTAACCCGAGTGGATGGTTACTGAGGTCCGTCAGTCCAAATGCATAATTACGGCAACAACGGCCTTCCTAATCCCCAATACGCACCGTGGCAAACCAATGGCAGAAAGGACAAGGACGAGCTGGGATATTCAACAAAAGGGGAATTTATTTTACAATAATCGGGGAGGGGAAGCACACAACGAGCAGAGTTATCATGACTATAAGAAATGCAATGTACAATGAGCAAAGAAAGCACTTACACAGTTGTTACTTCTAGACGGGGCCCAAGACACACACGCGCACACACAAATGCCCAGAGAATGATGGACCTCGAGGTCTTAATTGCCCCCTCAGCTCGGAGGGAAGATGGGCTAAGGAAAGAGAAGCGAGCTTGCACCTGTCCACCTTGTGTGTTTCTCGATGATCTTGGGGTAACGGGACTCGAACCCGCAACACGAGGCCGCTCCGAGCACCAGGTATGGAGGGTAGCATCGGGCATTGGCACGCTCCTCTGGCTCGCAGGCAGGTGACATGAGATGATCTCCCGAGTTGAGATGGTCGACCGCCCACAGCAATGCGCCAGACGAGATGCATCGGATCCGCGCGATGCAGTCAGCTGCAGACCAGAACAGAGACGTGCACTCGAGCAGACTCGATGCAAATTAATCGCCTTTGTCGCTTTTCTTTTTGGGGCCCGTCCGCTCCAGTGGACTGCTCCCATTGGGTCGACGGCGTGTCGCGGTTCCGCCTTCTAGCCAAGGACCGCCCCAACTCTGGTCTGCTCATCGCCCATTGGGCGGAAAACGACGCATACCCTTATTTGGCACGCAGCCAAAGCTAAATGCTTTGTGACCATATACGGTGCGAAATCCACAATGAAACACACACTGCCTGGGGCATGGAATTCCAGACATGCCCGCATTCCGGCGAGCGCACGAAGAGCACTGTCAATGCCGCAAGCAGAGGGTTGTCATTGTTGTTGTTGATGTAACATGTAAAAAAAATCCTATCTATAAAATAACCCAGAGCGCACGTACAAAATTTCCATTGGACACACGGGATGGATTCTAACTAGAAACACACACTTACCGATATAACTGAGCTATAAGGACTCTGGCTGTTGTGTGCAGTAAGCTTCCAAGTCCGTAACAATACATAAGAAAGGAAGTGAATACTAGGGGATCAGCTTGACATATGAACATGAAGGATACAGAAAAAAAATAAAAACAAGAAAAAGAGCAATCAGAGATTGCAGACCCTCGCCAGGACTTGTTTTGTGTGGTGTATTTTGTCTGGCATTTGTGTGCTGGTGTGTTACGCCATTAATAAGAGACATAATTGGAACTTCCACTTTATAACTGCTGGCAGTGATGACCAGGCACCAAGACGTCCCGCTTTGATGTCCCGCTGCTTTGATCGAACACCTGACCCTGACCCATGACGTTTTTTTTTTTTTAATGATTATTCAATTGAATTTAGAAAGTGATTAAAAGAAATTCAATTCAACTCAAATGGAAGACCAAATAGGAACAGTCCTGCATTGGAGTAATCAGAAGGAACCCAAACAAGCACAAGAAATATGAAGTTATCAGGAGCAACCTGTATAGGATTTGCATTTCCGCAGCTACTCCTCTATCCTCATACTCGTCCAGGCACAGCCAAGTGAGCTCTATTTAACAACAAAAAACCCCCCCAGATCAAAAAGATTTATGATTCTGGCTGCCAGACCATGTGTCCGATCAAGTTGAAATTTAAAACATATGTTCCGCATCACTACTATATCAAAATTGTGAAGTTTCACATCGATTGATGAAGTGGTTCCAGAGAAAACATTTAATATTTTTATTTAATCCAATATGGCTGCCAAACCATGAGACATCAATTAATCCTTAAAAAGATTTTACACACATGCCTTGGAGGTACGGTTTTCCTTCGATCTGTCCAGCCGTTCTGGAGAAGATTTTTTATGTTTTCGGGTAAATCCAATGTGGCTGCCAAACCATGTGACCGATGACGTCATATGTGTGAACCTTTTGTTCCTCATTGATAGGTAGACATGTGTAAAGCTTCGCCTCGATCTGTTCAGCCATTTTGGAGAAGAAGATTTTTTAAGGTTTTTGTTTTTTCTTTTTAAAGCAATATGGCTGCCGAATCACGTGACCGATGACGTCATCAAAGTTTTTTTTTTTCGACAGTTTTATTCCGAGGTGACTGACAAAAGTTTTCAGACTAATCAGATGTAGTGTTCTACATCTGTAATTATGACATCATAATGAAGGTATCTGTGATGCCAACAAAAAAAAATCACTCATTCCACATGAGGAGTACTTGCTGTATGCCAGGATTCAATTTTTTCCTTGGTATGGTTTCAGAGATACAGTGGTCCAAAGTTTTTCCGTTTTCCCAATTTGGCTGCTATACCACGTAAAGTGTGACGTCATAATTATCATTGCAACATTCTACATGAGTAGTGGCACCAATGGTGAAAATTTCGTCTCAATCTGAGAATCGGTTGCGCAGAAAAACACAAAAGTTCTGTGCGGACAAACAAACGAACAAACGACCAAGAAGACATCATGCAAAGCACGACACTTGCAAAATCCATAAAACAAATTTGATCTCAAAAGTAATTCGTGGTTGAATCGAATGACCAAACTCCTCTTCAAATTTCAAGTGAATCGGATAAAAATTGACAATTTTAGAAATTTGACCTATGTCGACCTTTTGGCCAATGGGGACCTCCAAAATAATGGGTGGTTGAATTCCGTGACCTCCATACATATCCTCTTCAAATTTCAATTCAATCGGATGAAAATTGAGGATTTTATAAATACCACCTTAGTTGTTGAACTTGGGCCAATGTTGGCCTTTTGGTGCACGTTGATCTCAAAAATAAGTGGCTCCTTGAATTCAGTGACATGTCATATACATATATATATATATATATATATATATATATATATATATATATATATATATATATATATATATATATATATATATATATATATATCTCCTTTAAATTTCAAGTCAATCGGATGAAAATTGAGGATTTTAGAAATACGAACTTAGTTGGTGACCTTGGGACTATGTTTGCTAAAGGTAAAGAAATTTGGTCAAGTTGAAGGAATGGTTTTCAAGAGAATCCAATATGCTTTGTATGTTGGATGACATTCAATAAGCCTCAAGGCCTGAAATTGGATAAGTTTGGCATTTACCAACGTCAACTTGTCTTCTCCCATGGCCGACTGTATGAGCCATTCTGTCGAGTAAGGCCTGTGAGTGTGGACGTCCCACGGATTTCTGCAAGTAAACAAACCAACAATGCAAAATCTTATTTTTTCCAGAGGCAACAACCACTGAACCTGCATCAACAACATTTATAGAAACAATGGCAACACCCAAAGAACCAGCAACACCACTTTATGCAACGACAGGTGAGAAAATTCCTGAACCGCAACACACATTGTAATTACTATTGGAAAAAACATGTTTTGATGATGAACTTACAATCACAATATAATCAAAAGAAGCACTGCAAGCTTCCACAAAGTCAACGACACGATCAGTAATACCCTTTACCCCAATATGACATGAAGGGATTTTTTTTTTTGTCAACCTTGTCAAGGCTTGTATGAGAGTGAACACACAACACACAGCAATGGGGGCATGAGACAAGAGGGGCAGGAGAGGGAAGGACAAAACAGGAGGGAACAGAGACATTATGAGATCTGTGGTACGGAGAGGGATGGGGTGGGGTACACGGGGAAAACAATATGGTACTTCAGGGACTTTCAGGAAGGAAAACAGGGAATGTCTAGGAGGTGGGTTTGGGCTGGATTACTGGGGGTAGAAAAGATTGTGGTTTTGGATGGGGGAGGACAAGAGGTGGTGGTGAACAACTTTTAAAAGGACTGGAGGGAAGAATGGGCTTGAAGA
>NC_140970.1:92594796-92609796 GCF_056783735.1 Eptatretus burgeri
CTTTTCTTATCTCTCAGCTCTACAATGCCCATCAAATAGCTCTTACACAATGTGCGTTCCCGACACTGTTGCAACTTGTTCCAACTCTGAAATGAAAGAATTACAACAGAGCACTTGCGTTGAGGGCTGTGAATGTGATGCTGGCCTTGTTTGGGATGTGGATCATTGTATCACGGAAGTGGAATGTGGATGTATGCAGGACAACAGTTATTACAACGTGAGTATCGGGACAAATGAATAAAAACCCTCCACTGGAGAGTCACACAACAATGAATCGTGAATGTTTTGTTTTTGCGATCATGTTGTTTGCAACTTTGGATTGTCATGAAATTGTATCGGCAAGGATGACACTGAGGATTTCTCCACAGTTCAATGAGTCCTTCATTACTGAGGGTTGCAGTCAACAGTGCACCTGCCAAACCGGTGGAAATATCAGCTGTGTATCTTTCACGTGTGACTTGAACGTCAATCACTGCAAAGTGAAAGAAGATGGAATCTTGGGCTGTGTTCCAATAGGTAAGATTTAAGCAAAGGGAAGTGGCATCTGCTTTGAGAGGAAACATTTCTTTTCACTTTTTCTTCCATCCTCTCCCTGAGCAGAAACAATCCTCTCCTCTTGCAAATAATTTAATTTGTTTGTATAATATATGTGAAAGTAAAACTCAATCATGATGGCAATTGTTGGAAATGTAAAACATTCCTCATGGACTCGGATTTTCTTCTCTCTTTCAACGATTGAATTGAAAGTTTCTTCATTGAATGGAATATCTTGCTCGAATTCATGAACTGGTTGTCAGTAATCAACTCTGAGGTTTGTCTTTATTGTACGTATTTCCTTCATGGTGACGTTTTCATTGTTGATGTTCAAACAAATGTCTGCAGCTTCTCACTATTTTCACATATCATTGTGTTGCTTTGGTCTGTTGCAAATGATGGAAGATATTTTCGTCTTTTTGTTTCAATCACAATTCTCAAGGGACTGCGTTTTCACCAGAACTCATATGTGATCCACACTGCTTGCTTGCATCATGCTTTTCATCATTTGAATATGTTTGTGTGTTTGTGAAACAAAACCCTCTTGTGACTATTCCTGACATTTTGCTCGCTTTCTTTGGAAAAAGATTGCAGCAAGTGAGGTTAGCGCGTCGCTTCGATTGAAGTTGTGGTAAAATTTGCCTGCACTTAAAAATATTTACCAGATCCTTTAAGCTTCTTTGTCCCAATTGTGGAGGAATAGAGGGAATGCAGATCAACTGTAAAGCACATCAAATTCCACTGCCCGACTTAACACTACTTAACACAAACAAAGGGGTGAGGTGTAAGATCACATCACAAAAGTGAGAATAATATAATAAGTAAAGAGATGCAACATTGCTGTGCTGTTTGTTGTTCACCTGGTTGTGTGTAACTTATATTTTGCCATTTGCTTATTCCATTTTTTTATTGCCTTTCTTCTTCATGTGAAAGTTTTTTTTTTCATGTCATATTTTACACATCATGTGTGCATAAGGTCCTCCATGAGAGTCAACAACAATGGGTTCATGACTATTTACCCCATTTTTCAGGTGGTTGTTCAAATGTTGGCATTCCTCCATTTGGCTCTGTCCATGGTGTCAGCTTCCTGGAGACCCAAACATTCTGTATCTTTCTCGACTTTTTCAATCCATGTGTTTTTTGGATGTTCTGTCGATTTTCTTCCTTTAATCACGATCATTACTCCTTTCTTTGTAATCTCATCTTCTCACATTCATTGCACATGACCACAACAGTTGCATCATCCATTCTGAAGCTCTTCTTCATCAGCATTGATATTTAATCTCTTCCTCATTTCTCAGCTGTTCTTTCTTTCAGAGACAATCCATTTGTCCATCGATTTATTGTAATTTCTGCCCTTTCCATTAGTTTTGCCATCTTTCATCTGCATTGCCCATGTTTCTCCTCCACGCATCAATCTTTTCCACAAAACTCTCAACAATGGAAATCCTGACAGCGCAGTGTGATGCAGCCTTTATTAACTCAAACCTTTGCAGAGAATGGAATGTTTGTGTGCTTCATCCTCCCACATAATTTTCACCATTTATTCTCATCTGATGTTATCTCCATTTCATGACTAATCATGACGAAACATTGAATGATCATGATCCACTTTTATAAATCTGATTTGGTGATGACTGGATTTATGTTCACATATTGACATTTTTAGTGATATCAGTGTGAGAGAGCAATTGAATTTGCTTTTTTGACATTAGCGAATCTTAATTAATTATATATTCTCAAGAGTATTCTGGCTTTGGTATTGACAATTGAAAGAACCCGAGCAACAACAGCAAGGAAATTTACAAGATATAATTTTGATTTATTTCCGTGCAACTCGTTCAACGGCTCCAGATGAGAGTGGCAGATCAGGTCATTGTATTATCCTCTCTGGGACATACATGTATATCTCGATTACATTAGATCGAGGCTTTGTTAGATCTGTTAGATCTTTGTTCGATCATTAGATCTGCCTGCTCTGGAAGGCAGAGAATGCAAGTCAATTGGTAGAATAATTTCCAGTGATTGATTCCCTTTGAAATATTATTCCCCTTCCCATTGGGTTTTGGGGAAATTCTTCCTTGTCATATTCTTTTGTAATTGCATTATTATTTTCCAATTATCATTGTTGTTGTTCCTTTTGTTGTTGGAAGCGGCTTTGGACAAACTCCACGATAACCTATCTGTCTGTTAAGTTAAGTTTAGGCCACGATAAGTTAACTCTGGTTTAGCCCTCCACGGAAAAAAACACTCTTGAAGGGGCACATTTCGACCCTGTAACTGCCATCGTGTGACCCTTAGTCCTCCGACCAAGAATGGTTGAGATTTGAAAAGTAACGACCGAATGTATCATGGTCAGAGAGACAGATAGGCAGGCACCAAATTTTGTGTTTTTGGTCTGATAACATTTCAACGCACCCACAGTCAATACTTTGTAGAAGCGATTTTAGCAGCAATTACAGCTTCGAGTCATCTTGGATTTGTCTGTATTAGCTTTGATCATCTGCATTCGGGATGTTTCTCCCATTCTTCCTTGCAGATTTGTTCAATCTCTGTCAAGATGGATGGGGAATGTCAGTGAAGAGCAGTCTTCAAGTGTTTCTATCGTTTCTTAATGGGATTCAAGTCTTCACTTTGGTTGGACCATTCAAGGGCTTTCACATTCTTGTTGTGAAGCCATTCCAGTGTTGCTTTTGCTGCATGCTTGTGGTCATTGTTCTGATGGAACTTAAATCTTCACCGCAGTCTCAGGTGTTTTGTACTCCGAAGCAGGTTCTCCTCAAGGATTTGCCTGTATTTGGTTCCATTCATTTTCTCTATCTTTGCAAGTCTTCCAGCCCCTTCTGCTTGAAACCATCCCCATCGCATGATGCTGCCACCACCATCCTTCGCGGTGTGGATGGTGGTAGACGGGTAATGTTCTGTGCTCGGTTTCTGCCAAATGTTGTGCTTGGCATTCAGGTCAATGAGTGAAATATTTGTCTCATCAGACCACAGAATCTTTTGCTTCATGCTCTCAGAGCCTTTCACATGCATTTTTTGCAAACACTAGTTGGGCTGTCATGTGCGTTTTTCTCTTCTGTCTGGCCACTTTCCCATGAAGTCTAGATTTGTGAAGTGCTGCAGAGATTGTTCTCCTGGCAGGTTCTCCCATGTGAGCCATGGAACTCTGTAGTTCTATTACAGTGGTCATTTGGTTCTTGGTCACCTCCCTTACTCAGGTCCTTCTTGTCGAGTAGCTCATTTCTTTTGGACGGCCAACTCAAGGAAGTTTGGGTCATTCCATATTCTTTCCATTTCCTCATGATGGAGCTCACTCTGCTCTTGGGAACTTTCAACACTCTTGAAATTGTTTTACACCCTTACCCAGATCCATGCGTCTTCACAATTCTATCTCGGAGATATAGGGATAGTTCCTTGGAATTCATGGTGGAGTTTCTGCTCTGCCATGCACTGTCTGAAAGAAAGGTGTGTTTATTTCTCAATCATATCCAATCAATTGAATTGGTCATTGGTGGTCTCTGGCCAATCAAGTTGTCCAGACATCTCAATAATGATGATCAAAAGGAAATTGTATGAACCAGAGCTCAATTTGGAGTGTAATTGCAAAGGCGTTAAATATTTATTGACAAGCCATCTCTGCATTTAATTTATAATTCATTTGTAAAAATTACACAAAACATGTTTTCACTTTGTCATTATGGGGTATTTTGTGTGGATTGGTGAGAAAAAATTTGAAATTTAATCCATTTTATATTCTGGCTGGAACACAACAAAATGTGAAAAAAATGTCGAGGGGTGTGAATATTTTCTGAAGGCTCTGTAACTGCCTCTGAAATGTTATTATTTCCCTTGGTAAAGCAAAATGTGTTCAGCTCAGTAGTCAGTAATAATGTTTCACGTTGCATCCTGAATTTGTCGTTGAATTTGATATTTCGGTCAGGTCAGGTCAGGTATGGGAGCATGCGCCGGAGTAGCGCGTCGCTGCGTCCACTTTCCGCTGGTACTCCAGGGGCCTCCATCTGGCCATCCCCCAGGCAGATGCATGACACATCCCCATCTCCTTGAGATGCTGATCAACCTGCTGCAACCAGGAGGCACATGGACAGTCCATTGGCCTCCACTCATGAGGCTCCCTTGCTGAGAGAATCTGGTGAGCAGGATCAGCATCAGAAAAACAAGCCACATGTCCACCCAGCAACAGCTGAGACTCACGGACAATGCAAGTAACAAATCTCATTTGAGTCTCTCTCAGCAACTGCTCGTTGGACACAAAATCCGACCAGCAAATGCCAAGGATTCTCTGAAGAGACCTGGTCTGAAAGGAATGAAGTCACTGTCTCAGATCAATGGTCAGAGTCCAAGTTTCACATCCGTAAAGCAAGACTGGAAGCACCAAGGACCTGAAGACTCGGACTTTGGTCCTCCCGCACAGGTACAGGCAAGTGCCACACCCAATGATTCATTGAATTCATGACTCCCCAGGCCTGACCAAAAAGTCTGTTGACCTCTGGCTCACAGCCAGCAAAGACAGGAGTATCACTGCCAAAGTAACTGAATCTCTCCGTGACCTTAACATCCTTGCCACAAACAGGTACAGACAGGATAGCAGCATGCAAGATGTCATTGAAAGCCTGGATTTTAGTTTTGACCCAGGAAACCTGTAATTCCAGCGGCTCCTACTCCTCATTCAGAACCTCAGGTCAGGTCAGCTATGGGAGCATGTGCCAGAGCAGCGCGTCGCTGCATCCACTTGCTGCCGGTACTCCAGTGGCCTCTGTCTGGCCATCCCCCAGGCAGATGCCTGGCCCATCCCCATCTCCTTGAGATGCCAATCAACCTGCTGCAACCATGAGGAATGTGGTTATCCCATTGGCCTCCTCCACTCACGAGACTCCCTCACTGAGACAATCTGGTGAGCAAGATCAGTATCAGGAAAACGAGCCACATGTCCCTACAGCTGCAAGAGACACTCACGAACAATGCATGTAACAAATCTCATTTTAGTCTCTCTCAGCAACCGCTCGTTGGACACAAAGTCTGACCAGTGATAGCCAATAATTCTCCAAAGAGACCTGGTGCCAAAGGAATTAAGTCTCCATCACAGATCCCTGGTCAGAGTCCAAGTCTCACATCCATAGAGCAAGACCGAAAGCACCAAGGACTTGAAGATCTGGACTTTCATCCTCCCGCACAGGTACCGGCATTGCCACAGTCCATGATCTGGTGAATCCATGACACCACAGGCCTGACCCAGATGTCTGTTGACCTCTGACTCACAGCCAGCAGACACATGAATATCACTACCCAGGTAAGTGAATCTCTCCACGACCTCAACATCCTCACCATAAACAGGCACAAACAGGACATCCAGGATGTCATTGAAAGCCTGGATCTTAGTTTTGACCCAGGAAACCCCTAATCCCAGTGGTTCCGACTCCTCATTCAGCACCTCGAGGGCCCTCAAAAGGATTTCTAGAGTCTCCACAAAGAACACTGCATCATCTGCGAAATCAAGGACAGAGATCTTGACATTACCAAATGATGCACCACAGCTTGATCTGTCCAACATCCTCCCCAGCATCCAGTGCATACAAGTGCTGAAAAGTGTGGGGGCCAGAAGACACCCCTGACAAACTCCAGTAACAACTGTAAATATGTCAGAGATGGTACCACTACATCTCACAGCAATCTCAGTACCAGAATAGAGTTCAGACATCAGATCGATCAGTTTTCGTGGCACCCCACAATGATGAAGAATCCTCCAGAGGACATCCCGATTCTCTGAATCAAACGCTTCACAGAGATCAACAATGGCTGCAAGCAGCCCCTGCCGAAACTCTAGATCTGCTTTCAGTGACGACCTGTAGAGCAAGGGTACGATCAATCGTTGACCTCTTTGTGTGTAAAGCCTGACTGCTCTGGAAGCTGGTGCTCAAGCAGATGGTGGTGAACCCTGTCAAGAATTTTCCGAGCAAAGACCTTGCCCGGCGTTGAGAGCAGCGTCACCCCTCGGTAGTTGTTGCAGTCTTGGCGATCACCCTTCCCTTTCCAGAGAGGGACAACAAGGCTCCTCTTCCAGTCAGTTGGGATTATGCCTGTTTTCCAGGCAAAGCACAGAACTGCATGCAATGACACGAGTACAACATTTCCAGCAGCCTTGAGAAGTTCAGCATGGATTCCACATATCCCTGCAGCTTTACCCCATTTCAACTGGTTTTCCACAGCCTGTGTTTCAACAAACGAAGGTGTGCCACAGTTGATTGGAGGGTCATCAATCATGATGGGAACATCCCTGACATCCAACTTGACAGCTGGCGGATCAGCCTGGTGCATCCACTCAAAGTAACCGCCTCATCGGGCCTTCACTTCGGACTCCTCTGTCAAGAGCCCACCACCCGAAGGGCGAAGAAGAATTTTGTTCTCATGGGACACTGGATACCATTGAACAGAGTTGCAGGGCCAGGCTGAATGGCAGAGCTGAGCTGTCGAAGGAGCTGAGGCGTAAAACTGTACGTGCACAAGGGTGGACAAGGAGGCCGATGTGTGAGGAATCTGTGAGGGTGTGGAGCATCACCTGTGGTCAAGTGATTCTCTTCCTGCTTACAGGGGAATTCGCGCATTGCATTCCTCCAAGCCTGACCCTCAGTGTATTGCAGTTAGAGTAGTGAGTTCCAACACATCTGCTGACAGCATGAAGGACAGTGGTCTTGAAGGCACTCAACTCTTCAGGATCCCCCAAAGCACTCAGACCCCCCAAATCTCCACTAAGCCTGTTCACAAAATCCTCAGCTACGCTCTCATCCTTGATCTTGTCAACATCCATCCTGGGCTGGGATGGTACCATTATCCTGGACTTAAGCTGCAACTTCAGAGTTGCTTCAACAAGACTTTGGTCAGTATTGAGGAAATGAGCACTCCGGTAGACCCTGCAGTTCTGGATCATCCTCCAGCAGTCATCCTCAAGCACATGGTCATTCTCCTTTGCCACACCGCCAGCGTTGGAATACCAAGTCCAGCAATGAGTTTGTGGGTGCTGAAACCATGAACCAGCCACTCTCATTCCATGACTTCTTGCAAAGTCCGGGAACTTGGTGCTATTCTAGTTCACAGTTCCAGACCCATGGGGACCACCACACGTCTCATAACCATCCCTATCAGTTCCAGTCGATGCAATGAAATCCACCAAAACTGGAAAAGTATCTCGCTTGGGGCACTGAACAACCACAGACTCGAGCGTGGCATAGAATGCGTCCTTCACAGTGAGATCACACACCTAAGTTGGAGCATATACAAAGACCAGGGAAATGACACCCAAGGAGTGAGGAATCCTTTGTCTCATAATGCACTCGTTGACTGGTATTACCTCATTTATCATTATAGTCAGCTTATTGTACACAGCTACAGCAACTCCTTGGGCATGGTAACTATCAGAGCGACCAGACCAATAGTAGGTGTAACCATCTGCCATGATCTCGCCACAGTCCGGTCTCCAAACCTCAAAGAGTGCTGCAATCCCGATGTCCAAACACTTGAGCTCAGATGAGAACAGAGACAGGTGATCATCCTTTCTTGGGGATTGGACATTCCAGCTACCCACCCAAAGGGACCCCCTCAGGTTAACCCAAGGAGACCGCCGTCTGGTGGACGACACCTCATCACCACCCCAACACACACTACCACAATCTGACCCGGGAAGGTTACCCCGTGGTTTCCCTCCCATCATCAAAGATTGGGGATCCCGAAGGCTTTGCCACAATCCCATCATCTGGTGAGCTGCCCTGTGAGGGGAAACTGCACAGGAGGTACTCCCACAGACTGGGTTTTCAGATATTTTTGTGCTTTTAGTATGTTTTGTGAAATTAAGGGTTTTACAGTGGCCGGAGTGCAAATCCTGCCACCAACCTCCCCATAAGAAGTAACCCAACTGCAGGAGGACGTCCGCAGACACAGTTGGGCACTAAATTTGGATGGCCGAGGATCTCCTCCGCCCTTTGACAGGGTTGTTTTTAATCCTGCTGGGTGTCCATGTCATTCACCCTCCTCACCAAGGAACTTGGTAGGAGGGATGGTTCAGTTGCTGACAACCCGACCATGGAACAGGTTAGTACAGCTTTACATGGTGCCTCTGGCAAGTCACAGATCTAATCTGACCTAACCTGATCTAACATTGAGTGATTCCATGATTTTAAGTTTTCATGACATTAAGTGTTTCCATGAAAGAAATCAAGTTGAAGTGAAAGCTTGAAACAATCGTGTTTCACTCTTCCGTGAGCCTAGATTTTGATCATGAACTCATCTCAGGGCTTCACAGCAATGTGTTACATCAATGAGTTTGCCGTCTTTCGGATGGACAAAATATATTAAAAGGAAAGTGAAAAAGGAAAGTGTGGAAATGTCAATAAACCACGTTTTTGGTCGTTCCATCTCGACACATGGATTCCATATTGTTGAGATCCCAGCTTCAAGTTCCATAAGGTACAATAATAAAGGCAAAAAGCTCCGACATGATTCCAATTTTCGTTATTAGGGTACCAAGCCTTTCAGGCTGGGTAACCTGTTGTTTTTCTTCTGTTTGTTCTTGTTTTTGCTTTTATTATTGTTTTATTATTATTATTATTATTTTTTATTTCAGACATGATCCACAGTTTCCTATTTTGCTTGTAATTAATGTAAGAAATACTGATGTCTCTGAACATCCTTGACATCCTTCTTGATTATTATATGACAGAAACCTCCTTAAACTTTAAATTCCAATTTAAATTACATTATGGTGGGCATCCAGTCTACAATAATTTGCTGTTGAACGTTCAATATACCATGGTGCCTTTCACAAAAGTAGGCTAAAGTCTTGGCCAAGTCCCAAATTATTGCCATAACTTGTTTCCAGCTGCAATGTCAGGAGTCAAAGCCGATGGAGTCAAACACAGGAATCACAAGCACTGCATTACCCAGAAATTACAACACACCTGCCAGCAAGCATACTTGAGGACCGCGTTGGAGCACTGTTCTCCAAATAATGGAGCCAATGCTAATGCAAGAACCAGTATTTCTCTCAGAAGAACAACTTTCCATTGAAAGTGAAAGCATTTTCGCACCGCTTGTTGCAAGCTGAAGTGATAGTAAAATAAATAAACAAACCTTAATAAAACACAGAAATGTGTCTTTCAAAAATACACCTGATATACGCCGTCCATACCTTACCTTACCCGAACTTGATGATGTTTTTACAAAAAACATTTGTGGTTATCCAATATTTTCACTTGAGGTCAATTTTCAGGAAGTTCAGTGCAGGTGATTTTGATTTTTGTTGTTTGACTGAAATCGTCTCTAAAAAAGAAAAAGATCTTTCTTGCAATTTGACACCACAAGTCATTTTGGATGTGCTTCATTAGCTCAGAAATGGGAGATGGAGCTGTTGCGAGATGCTCAGTGAGTTGCAGCTGCTGTTTACACACTCTGACCAAGTGTGCATAAACATCTTGTTGGAAAGTAACATTATTTGATGCTTCCATAAGCACTGCAGAAAGTTTATTAAACTTGAGACCATTTGACATGGTGTTTGAGAACCACTTGACAAAGTAGACAGTCTCTTTCATGGTAAAGAGCTGGTGCTGATAATACGATAATACATCTGCATGCAATTTGAATTCATTCTGCACATCTCTCAGTAGCAGGAGGGTGTCACTCCATACAGCACTGCACAGCAGGTTCATCTCTCAAAAATAGCATACCATGATATTTTTTGTCCGGTTCATTGTTGTTATTCTGATGAAATTCGGTCTCGACGCAGGCACACTGTATCAACCTAACAGATCCCTTTCTGTGATTCAGACTTCAATGAATGCACCTCCAAGCCATGCATGAATGGAGCAGCATGTTCAGATGCAGTCGATGATTACCATTGTGACTGTTTGCTTGGATGGAGGGGAAAGACTTGCGATGAAGGTATGAGATTATACATTATAAGCAAACCTTGAAGCTTACCTGTGAGCTATCTTTTCAATTAATTTGCAATGACTCCACAAACATGCAATGTTGCTTGTGGTAGTTGCATGGATGACTTGTTGGCATATATCATGTTCGTGCAGGTGTATTTGTGTGGGCCTCAGCCTTGCAGTTATGTATGATTCTCTTCTGCTGTGCGTTTACCAACAGTTTTGCTCACTTTTTTGCAGATATAGATGAGTGCTTATCGAACCCCTGTTTACATGGCATCTGCACAAATACCCCAGCGTCGTTTAAGTGTTCCTGCTCTGCTGGTTACACTGGCGTATTATGTGGTGAAAGTAAGTTTGCACATTCTTCTACCCTGTACCAGTTACATTTTACAGCATCCTTGATAGATCATACTCATTAGTCTCAACAATTCCCAAAGGGACAGGAGATGTGTGTGCGTGTGTGTGTGTGTGTGTGTGTGTGTGTGTGTGTGTGTGTTTGTGTGTGTGTGTTTGCATGCAGACCAACTTCAGTTTCGTGCTATTGGATTGGCTTCGCACAATTTGACAGAGTTATCAAATGTAGCAGTTATGTCTTTACGTCTACTTTAATCTCAAGTTAGTTTTGTTCTTTGAATGTGGATTACATGCAAGTTATTCACACTGATTCCTGAGTTTCCTCCCACCATTAGTCGTTTGAGGTATGCTGCAAGGACGACTGACTCGACTAATATGTATAGTCCTGTCTCTTTCAGCTGCTCCTCATACCTGGTCTCGCTAAGTCTGGAATCAATCTATTCACTCCATGCTTAACCCTCCGACAGCTATGTCCTTCCCTTAGATGTGGTGACCAAAATTGAATAGAATGTTCTAGATGACTGAATTCCTGTAGAGTGTTATTGCTATCCACTTTGATTTCTAATTTCTCCTGCTGCAAGTACAACCTAAAACCTCATTAGCTTTACCAAAAGATGCCCAAAAAACTTTCCTCAAGGGAAAGTGCTGTCTACTTTCACCTGAGGAATTATCATAATTTCCTCTGCAACATGTGGCTGCTGGTTTGCATCATTGCTGGTCGTTTGACTGTGCCTCTGTTAAGTACCCCCTGTCGGTTAGAGCAGCAATTTGGAATTTGGCCAAAGTTCTGGCTGTAGCTCTCCTCTTCTTTGTGAATGACACTGTGGCATCTTTAAAGTCCGTCAACTAGAGCCAGAGATTGGTTCTCCAGCATAACATCATTCCAATGGAAGCCACACATATTGAAGAATTGCCATTTATTTGAAAAACCAGGATGACAGTTTATAGCTCGGCAGAGATTCAAAACTCAAGCTCGACAGCTTAGGGGTGAGTGTGCATACCTCAATGCTACCCCACTGGCAGTGCACAACAATGAAATAGTGTTTAAAAATTTTAAATAAAATATGTGGATGTGGGAAATTATTTGGTAACTGATAAGCCTTGCACATTCATGAAGGTACAGGAAAACCTATTGCTCGGGTTCTGTGTGTCATTCAGTGAGTGAGTGAGTCCACACTGATTGATAGGCTTACTGTAATTTACATACATCATTGAGGTTCTGCATTGTTAAATGCTCCATCTTGTTTGTATTTAAAACTTAGAGAATTGTTATTGCAGGTATTAGAGCATTATTGCTTCTTTAAGTTGTAATTGTACAGCATGTCGTAGGCTGTGGGACGAATGCTCGAAAAAGGATTCGTTTTTGAGTTTCGTTCACTTACCTCCATGACATTGTGTAAATCTCCCATCAAAATATGTATTAATAGATTACAATGTCAAATATACTTGTTCTTTTTGTCAAAAGTAGCACATTTTTTAGAAATTATCAAAAAAATGAATAAATGAATTAATGACGTAAAACGTCCTGATTTCTTTCACGTCATCATTGATTGGTCAATAAAACAATTAATGAAAAGCTAAATTGGCCAACTTTTGCGAACCGACCAACCAACTATTTGATTGGTCAACAAAATCAAAAAAAAATAATTGTTTTCCTTCAGCTCTTATATGAAATTTCGACAGTGCTGAGCAATGGAAGAGTATCAGTGGTGATTTTACAATGAAAGTCTATAACCATTACACCACCAAGTCCCTTTTACCATTACAACACTGAGTCTCGAACCATTATACCACCCGAATCTCGAACCATTGTACATCACCGAGTCTCCAACCATTGCACCACCGAGTCTCTATAACTATTGCAACACCAAGTCTCCATAACCCTTATACCACTGGGTCTCTAACCATTATACCACCAAGTCTTTAAGCATTGCACCACCGAGAGTCTCTATAACTATTACACCAGTGTCTCCGACCATTGCAACACCGAGTCTTCAGAACCCTTATGCCACCGAGTCACGAAGCATTGCACCACCGAGTCTCTATAACTATTACACCACTGTGCCTTCAACCATTGCAACACTGAGTCTCTAACCATTGCAACACCGAGTCTAACCATTATACACCACTGAGCCTCTAACCATGATACACCACTGAGCCTCTAACCATTATACACCGAGTCACTAACCATTGCAACACCGAGTCACTAACCATTGCAACACCGAGTCTCTAACCATTGCAACACCGAGTCTCTAACCATTATACACCACTGAGTCTTTAACCACGACACCACCAAGTCTTTAACCATTGTACACCATGGAATCTCTAACCATTGTACACCACCGAGTCTTTAACCATGACACCACCAAGTCTGGTGTTTTATGGCTGAGTTTTATGGCTCTTTGGCTTTCATTAGATTATTCATGTAATTTAATTTGTCATTTCTTGTTTTGTCAGACTTTGTAATTAATAATGATAAAAACAACATGACAAACAGAAACATTAACTCTATTGAATTTGAACATATCACTTTTTAAAAACATTTCTTAGTCATTCATTCAAAAACATTGTTTTGTTTTTCAGAGATTGACAACTGTGCAGAGGTTTTGTGCAACAATGGAACCTGTAAGAATATGGTCAACAATTACCAATGTATCTGTAAAAGAGGCTGGGAAGACGCGGATGGAATCCATTGCATTCAGAGTAAGTAGACAGGATTGTTTAACATTGTGTAGTTTCAGTTGCCGGCACATTCACTTTCATTCTGGTCTGGATAATTATCTGTCATTCTTTATATTTATTTATTTATTTGGTTCCATATTTGGTGAAGGGCAATTTGGGGGCATTTATATCTGTTGGGTTTAGTATCTATCACAGAGCATTTTCGAGTCAATCAGTGTGAACTGGCATCTGGGGCTGCATGGTTGCCTTCGGCTGTTGTGAAACAAGGAGTTCACCATCATTTTGCTCTTTAAACGAATCCTCTGGTCCTCACAACGAGACTTGCAGATTTATTTTCATCAGACAGACTGACTTTCACTCCATTATTTTCATTCTCCCTCTAGCTATTGTGGGGTTTGTTTCTACAATCAGTGCCCCCAATTTTTAGTGGTACCTCATCAATTCTTAGACCCCAAGGCAAACAAAACCACTGTTTATTATTATAATTATTTTTTTTTCATGTTGCACTCCCAATTTCCGAGCTGTATCTTGGAGTTGGCTGGGACTTTCAGAATGAAATTTTTCAATAATGTGAATAGAAAGTATGCAGGTTGACAATTTTTGGACATTGACCTAATTTTAAGGTTATGACCTAGTTTTTGACATTTTAACATTTTTCACCAAAACTCGACAAAGTGCCCAATAGGAATGAAATTGACCTCTCCAGATAGCCGAGAGCAATGCACATTTATGCGTAAAATACATCATACCCCTCAGAGTTCAAGATCAAGGTCAAATGGCGGTCTGAAAAAAAAAATGCGTGTTTTATCATCCCTCTATTTTGCCAACGAGAAGCACCCGCTCCCTACGGGAGCCGTCAAGGGGGTTATGTTGTTATATTTATGCCTATTTTCCTCCAATGGGTCCCAGGATTACACACCCCAAAAAATGGTTGTGATCGGTTCAGCTATTTTTGCGGTACCTGGGAACAGACAGACAGACAGTGAATTATAGTAAAGATGTGGAATCTCAAAGACTGCTTAGCCTTCAAAGATGTTCTTGCATCATAATGGTGTACCTCCAATGAACTTGTGCACCTGTTAGTTACGCCTCTCCCTCGGCTCCGTCGGGATCGATATCGATATACCGGTGAGGTCAGACCAGTATATCGGTATTATTAAAAATAATAAATTTGTTTCACGCAGAATCCAAAAATACACAATGGTTCATCACATATTCATACAAGGTGTGTTAATGAAAGGTTAACCACTTCAAAACTTTATCAACGAAAAACATTGAGGAATAAAACAAAAAAAATTACTTGGAAAATGAAAACGAAATCATGGAGAAATGAAACTCATTATGCGTTAATGCGCATATAAATGAGGTGTTTGATGTGAGCACCTCGACAAACACAACATGAATACACATGAATTGCGAAGTTTTTAACAATGTTTCTGCAAGTTTGAATGGTTACTGTCTGCACATATGCCGCAACTGCTGCCTTCTG
>NC_140970.1:92614796-92669796 GCF_056783735.1 Eptatretus burgeri
CCCATCCTCACTGTAAACGATTATATTGATGCTTTGCAGGAAGTTTATATAAACGAGTCCCTTGAAGAGGCAGTTAATCTGGTTGAGTAGTACCTACTGTATAATTAATTGAGTGGTTTACCCATGTTGATGATTTCTGCATTACTTGCCATTTCAGACAGCGATGACTGTGTAAATATTAACTGCCTGAACGGTGGCTCGTGCATTGACAAGATCAACACTTTTGAATGTGATTGCTCTGTTGGATTTTCCGGGAAATACTGCAGCATAAGTGAGTACCATTGTATCCTTACACATTATTTATTTAACACAAATAGCCTGTAAATTAACATGTAATACCCACTCTTGTGTGGAATTGTGTGAAAGTATGTTTTTAATGTGGATTTTTCAAGCAACTTGTAACTTACGATTTCTCCTCCCCATTCTACAGACAAAGATGACTGTGAACCACACTCTTGTCACCATGGTGGAACTTGCGTAGATGGTGCAAACACATTCACTTGCATTTGTCCGAAAGGATGGACTGGAAACAATTGTTCAGATGGTGAGTTTGTCACATTTATAAAGAGGCTTTTGCACTAAACGTTGAATTTTAATATTAACTCACAGCACATAAATATTTTGTGGACACAAAATTGCTAAAGTTTTGTTACTCTTCACACCCCCCCCTCAATACTAATCTTAATTTCCGTTCTATTTGCCACTGTACAACATCTTCCAAACCCCATCACCTCCTCACTTCTCTTCTCGTTACTTGTAATCAATTTCTTCTCTTTGCTTGCCACCACCTACTTCCTCTCAACATTTATGCCTCGCCTTTTATTCTTTTTTTTTTCTTTCTCTCTTTTTATTTCTTTTTTCTCATCTTCTCCTCCTTTGTATGTATGTATAATTAGGGACGTGCTCTCCAATGCATCTGTGTGTATTGATATCTGCCTTTTAATCTTGTGTTATTATTTTACTTCCAAAATATAAACCAAAATGTGACCATTTTTATTGTGTAATTGTCTCTAAATGTTAAAATTATGATAATGTTACTGCTGTCACAACAGATCGGAATTTTTTTTACATGTATTACAAAAACATCATGGGTCAATTCTGACCCATGATCTTTCTTCCAGGCACGAATCCTTTTCTCACCCAACTATCTTACATGTTACCTCCATCACTGAAGGTGGACAGAGGTTCTGTTTTCACTCCTGTCTGTCTGTCTGTCTGTTTCTCTGTTTGTCTGTCTGTGAGGAGGATATCTCAAAACGTTATGGACATATTCAGAAGAAACTTGGTGGACAGGTTGGGTGTGTGACAAGGACGAATTGTTTAGATTTTGGTGAAGATTCAGATCAAAATACTAGAGTTTTTAAAGTGATTCATTACCATTGAGAGATAGGATCAAAACGATAAAGAGCATGATATCTCAAAATGTTACAGATTGATTCACGTGAAACTTGGTGGACAGGTTGTGTGTGTGACAAAGACCAATTGTTTCGTTTTGTTCAAGTTTTGTTCAGACAAAGATCTGGAATTGGAAACAGGAATTTTTAAGTGATCTTCACCATTGAGAGATAAGACCAAAAATGATATATAGCAGGATATTTAAATGGATTCGGACAAAACTGGATGAGTTGGGTAGGTGACAAGAACAAGCCGATTACACTTTGGTAAAGGTACGGATCCAGATCCAACCTATCGGTGGGATACAAAACATAAATTGTTCAGCTTAGTGGTGGTATGCACTCTACTGAGTGCCGTTCTAGTTCTGACTGTGTAATATTCACTTTATTTTTTCACTGAAATGTCTCATTATTTCTCTCCGCATTATTATTGACATATTATCGTCCATGTGCCACAGATATTGACGAGTGCGATTCACATCCTTGCAATCCACACCGTGCTACTTGCACCAACACTGATGGCTCCTACACTTGCACCTGCAAGGAGGATTACCATGGGGATGGAATCACCTGCAACGGTACATTTCCTCTGTAACATTGATTGTGTTGTATTCTGTGAGAATAGTTAACACTCAAGCCTGCTAATGTGATGCAACACCACCTTGCCACTGTGTAAACAGTTTCAGGATGTCTCTTTCTTGGAACATACAGACCTCAGGGGAAAAGCAAGGTCTTCCCACAGTCAAACACATACCTTTGGATACCCATTCACCATTTTTCAATTGAAAAGTAATGTGGCGAGTTGGCAAAAAAAAAGTCCTATTATTTATATGTTTTTTGAAAGAAGATTTTGATAAATGCTGATCTGCTTTGGCAACAAGTTTGACTGAGCAGTCTAACTGGACAAAAATAACAGGCTTTTTTTATCAATGAGTGTTTCCTTATTATTCTGAGGAGATGCAAAATAGTAATTAACTTGATACACAGTTTACTTGCAGAGATGATGAAATTTCTCATTGTTTTCATTGTTTACATTTTACTCACCATGAGTTTAACACTGCCAAAAAGAACTGCAAAAGCAATCAACTTAATCACAAAAACTGCTGAAATTATCCTGGAAAGTGAACTTACAGTTTGTATCAAATGTAACTTTAGTTGTGGGAAACACTTGTATTTCAGAGATTCGCCTTTTCACTTATGGATTGAAAGTTGGGGATCAACGGTCTTGGATCAACGCACATGATTACACTTCTCCCATCTTCTCTCCTCCGTTTGGAATTCCCTTTGGCAATTCCATGTTTTACAGGCTCTATGTAAGTAATATAATACATTTGCTTTCCTTAAATTGCTCTATCCTACTCTTTAATATACCCTTAATCTATCTCTACCAACAGTATCCAGTGGTTTGTGTGCATTCAAATGCTAATCATCAAGTTCATTCGTTGTGATTTTTTTTTAATTTTTTAATATTCTTTTTTGCAGTGCTTTTATTTATTTTTATCTTCTTTTCAGTATTTCCTTTTATAAAGAATGTTTTGCATTGCACATGGAGATGATTATTTAAAAATCTGTCATATCCTGCACATTTGTTCAGGTGTGACATTTTGTTGTTGTCTCCTTTGTTAATGTTTACTGGTCAGCATTTCTTGCAAACTGTATTTGCTGTCGAAGATTTACGAGTTCAGTGTTTTGTTTGTGTATACCTGATGAAACATACTTTTGAAACCTTTGTATTTTTTGGGTTTCTGACAGTTTACCGACAATGGTGCAATCATTTTCATGAGAAATTGGGACTACCACATTGCTTACCCAAACCCACCAACGGATGGTTTTCCAACTTATTACCACACTCCGACCATTTCTGTGTTCTGGGATGATGCAGATGTGTCCCTGCATAATGTGGGATCAATTTTCTATCAGGTATTTACTATCAGCCTTTTTTATTAATGTTGATTTTCTAACTTGCTTCGAGAAATGAAACTAATGTTGCCACATATTCTTTCTTTTCTTTTCATTGCATTATTCTCAACTTTACAGGAATATGATTACACTGGCAAGACTGGCCGTGGCCAAAGCAATGCAGATGCCAGTGCTTTGAGGCAGAAAGTAAATGGGCAAGTGCAGAAAAACTTCACCAAGAGTTTTGATGCTACTTGGATACTCAAGATTACATGGGACGGAGTACCAGCTGTCCCTGCTACCAGCAACTTGCATAATGTATGTGTTTGTAGATCTTAATCTTCTTTGTACCCTCAAATGAAAGTGTGATGCTTTAATGCTCGTACTAATGTTGTCATATTTCCCTTATGCTCACTTGCTCCATCACCACATGAGAAATATATCTCCAAGTTGAAGAAACTGATATTTGTAGTGCAGTGTTGAGGGGCTTATGGTATATTTCTTGCCAAATCTTTCACACTTAACATTGTTGCACAGATATTATCTATCCACAGAGCCCTTTTAAAATTCCATCCATAATGCACAGCAAAGTCTTGTGATTTCACACGTTATTTCTCTTGCAGACAAACACATTCCAGGCCATTCTTACAACTGACGGCATAAACACGTTCTGCCTGATCCAATTCATGGAAGGAAAGATGCTCTGGAGGCCTGAAGCTCGTGATCCAAATGCCAACCATGCACTGATTGGATACCACAGGTTTGATGCTGAACAGGAGACCTTTTCTAAATATCTGACAACCATATGTGATGGCTTTACATTGAATTACAAATGAGATGCCAATACATTTTATTTGTTATTGTGTCACTTATTGTATTTGTACTTCATCATCAATAGGTCTCTCCAAAATACAGCTTCGCAGTTGTAATTAAAACTCTTGGTGTATTACATGCCTTGCATTGTAGGCATATTTGACGATCTGAGGAGGTGGTGGGAGCGAAGTTGTCTCAGCAGTCTGAACATGCCTTTCCTTTTTCAGGAAAAAGTTCATTTTTATACCAATATCGATATAAAAATATACAAAAAGTTAATAAATAAACCGATGTTTGCCTGGTATTGGCTAAATGGTTAGGGTGGTGGGCTTAGGATCCTAGGGTCCTGAGTTCAAATCCCACTCAGCTGTTGAATTAATACCAGGTGGGGTTAACTCGGCCTGTCATCCTTCTGAGGTCGGAAAAATGAGCGCCAGCATTCTGGTATACTGTGTCAGAGTGGTGACCCATCCAGGATTGTGCCCAATAGCCAAGAGACTGCTTCGGCAGCACCAACGCTCTGCATAGAGTATGGTCCCAATGGATGGATGGATGGAATATACCTATTTGTAATTATAATTGCTAAGTACCATTCTCTATGCAGAGCTTTATTTCTGCTGAGGCTGATTCTAGGCCTGCATTACAATCATGAGTCATCATTATGATGCAGACTCAATTGAAGGTGGAGGAATTTTGAATTCAGCCAAGAGCATATCAGTTGCATGTGAGTTTATCTGTTTGATGTGTCGATAAATGCCGATTGCTCATGATGCCAGGTTTCTGGTTCAAATCATTCAGCTATTCCATGAGCATCAATGTCTTTTGAAATATAATCCCATACACTATGTTGGTATTTCTATTGGCGACTCATCTTTGTAATTTAACTGAAACTACACTTCTCTTCTTGTGTCCTTGTTCTGCATGTGCTCCATATACTGTGTTGGTCTTTCTCTTGTCTTCTAGTCTTTGTAGTTGACTTAAAACTACACTTCTGTCTCATTGTGTCCTCATCCTGCATGTGCTTTGTGTACAAGCTCATGAGTGAAGCGTATGAGCCTTATATTTCGATCGGTGTAAATAAAAATACCACCTGCTTCAAAACTGCAAAAAAATGAGATTTGAAAGGGTACGTTGTGCAGCAAACTCTTGGCAGCAAACCAAGCGAATATCACAACAGAGGAAGCAAAGTCAAACCCGCACGTTAATTGCATATTTGGTGTATTTGGAAATACTGTTTGAAACTCCTTAATGAGCAATGAACGATGGAATCCAAAAAAGGCTTCACCAAGATCTAGCGAATGGTTACTATGTTCAAAAATCAAACCCTCACTTTTAGTAATAGTCCAATCATCTGTAATCGTTCTTTTCACACGTGGACTGATATTTTTATAAACCTGGCAGATCTCCTGACAAACATTTTCATGAAAAAGTTTTATTAATCATTCATCCTGGCACACACTCTCCAGCGAATGCTTTTGGATGACATTTAATTATGCAAGCAGAGAGACATTTTTGCACTTATGAATCCATTGTGGTTGAAGCGCTAATGTGATACCATGTCACCACCATCATTGCTGCATCACAATGAGGAAACTGAGGCACAGGTCTAAAAGGTCAATGAGGGTAAAAAGACATATGTTGTGACAAATTGACATACCATGACTCTCACATACTACATCTACTGTAGGTACCTTGTGTAATTATGCAATTATGCAGCTGATCCAAGCAAAAAGTTTCGCCAGGGTACCGGCATACCTTGGCTCACACTTTTCAAGAGATTTTTGAGTTCTTCCGCATTCACAAACTACATGTAGAAACCCTCACTGAATTATTGTTTGCTGTAAATGCTTCATCTTTTGTTGGTACCACACACTAATCTTAGTTCTGGTTTAAAATATTAGACATACCGACATCATAAAGAAATGGCTTTCAACAATTAAAGTAACTGCTGTTGAAGTTTTCAGAAAAGTTTACAATTTCTTTTCACATCACATTAAGTGAGTATTTTCCCTTTATTGCATTCCAGTGGCTGGTACGAGAGATTTCGCTACAATGATGGCATCATTAAAGAAAGTGATAGTACGAGATATCGTCCGGATAAGTTTCCTGGGAAAATTGTTGCTGAGGGATCCACAAAAGAAATGGGTGAGAGCCTGTATTTGCACACCTCTGGTGGTGATGTAATTATATATTATCACACTGTTTACAATGTAATTATGTTGGGCATTAGACACAGTCTGCCATCCTGCTCTGCATGCCAAGCTCACTGTATGTGATAAACAAAGCTGTCTTCACACATGGTTTTCTGACTTCCTTCACTTACTCAGTCAATGTGTTGTGAACAATGGAACCATCTCCTCTCCCATTGGAGGCTGGAGCCAAAGCAGTTTACATATTCGGCCCAGTCTTGTTCCTCATCCACATAAACACCTCTACAATGTGATGGTAAACCTTTTCTTTTTGTATTTGACGCCACATTGCATTGTACTGTATCCTGTCCCACTTACAGGCAGACATCAACTGTCACTTTCTGCTGATATGGAATTAATCAGTTTATTTTCCAACAAATGAATGTCTTTCAATACAGGCAAATTTCACTCTTACCCAGTCACCGCAGAAATGTCATCAAATGAACTTAACTATGTATTTCCATGGTCAATCACTGCAAGAGGTCCCTTGAGCTTCTGGGCCTCACCATTAGTCACAACCACTCATGGGCTGACCATATAGCAAAGCTGGCCTCCATTGCCAAATAACTACTCACAGCCTGCAACGTCATTGGAGTACTGTTCTCCCCTCTGGATAATACCTCAGCACCATATTTGTCTCTCCTGGATGCTGTGGAATCTAAAGTTCTCAGACTTATTAGTATCTCCTGTGATGAGGCCAAAGCACAAGATCGGTTGTTCTCACATGGAAGACAGAATGATGGCTTCTCTGTTTTTTGTTTCTCTAACTCCTTCTACTCGTAAAAAAAGAGATTTCCCTCTCACCATCGCAATCTTCCCCAAGACACATGTTCTTCCAATAACCTTCTTCTGGTTAAACTCCAAAATTCTAGGTTTTCCAACCACATTCAGTCTCCTTTTTTTTTATAGCTGTTATCTCAGATTCATAGAACGACTTTCCAGAGGCCTTTCAATCACATTCTTCATTCCAAAGCTTCAAGTAGAAAGTACACCGCCATTCAATGTCACCAGGCCCCTTCGCAATGAACGATCTTTACTAGTCTCTTCAGCCATACCTAACTCAACCCTCTTATGTTCAGGTTACTGCATTTCATCCCCTCATCCCATCCTTTCCTGGTCGTTCATTTATCCTTTATTTTATGTGTCCAAATGTTCCCCCACTGTGAATATGTTGTTTTTTGTGCCCACTGTAAACCCTTCTCTTCCATGAGCTGAGGTTTTCTACTGAAAAAAAATTGATAGATATTTAGTAATATTGGAGTTTTTGTCAAGAAATAACTTTTTGCTTTAAAAGTGAAAATTTATTCCATTCTGCTCAATATAGCATGGTCATTGTGTTTTCCAGGAGCAATGGGCCGTTGGGCATTTAAACTAGAGAATAACGCAGCCCAGTTTACAAATCCACGGAAAGACTGCTGGAACTGGTACCGATCTGAGAGCTTTCCCTGGTTCCGCTGGAACAATCCTCCTTGCCCTTGCAGCTTATGGCAGGCATTCTTTGACCCCTGGTATACCTCAGGGTGGAATCTGCAATGGTATGGATTTAAGGAACCTCATATACCAGGTGAGCGTATGTGAAAAACAATTAACATCGATACATTAACCCCTCTGTTTATTCCATTCTGCTCAACATTCCATTAGTAACTGACACAGATTATAACAAGTTTAGGGTTTGATCAATATCATTGTTTAATGGCAGGAAAGTCGTTCACAAATAGAGCTTTGGTGGGTTGGCTTGTGACAATTACAACGAGAAGGGCACTCGGTGGAGCGCATACCTCCGCCACATAATACCTGATCCACGAGAACATATCAGACCCAATACATTTTTGAAATATCATGCTAAATATCGCTTTTGGCTCTTTCTCTCAATGGTGAAGAATCATTTAAAAAAATAAATAATTCTCCTATCCAGGTCTGGATTCGCATCTTCACCAAAATCGAACCAATTTGTCATTGCCACACACCCAATTTGTCCACCAAGTTTCGTTCAAATCCATCCACAACTTTTTGAGATATAGTGCTATATATTGTTTTTGGCCCAATCTCTCAATGGTGAAGAATCACTTTAAAATTCTAGTAGTTGGATCCAGATCTGGATCTTCACCAAAATCTAATCAGTTCGTCCTTGTCACACATCCAAGCTATCCACCAAATTTCATCCAGATTTGTCCACAACTTTTTGAGGTATCCTGCACACAAACAAAGAGACAAACAAACAAATAGACAGAAAGGGGTGAAAACATAACCTCCTTCACCTTCGGTGGTGGAGGTAATAAATAATCTCATTCTGAATTTTAATATGGACACAGATCTCATTGCCTGAAAAACACTTTGAATATACCATTCTCCTAACAATTATAGTGAAATTGTTGGAAGTGTTTATGGATGTGACTTTGCCTTCCAGGAACTCGATGGACTTTTCAGAGCAGATGGCCCAGCTGGTCAGGAAGTGGTGTGCGGTGTTACTACAACAACTGGGGATCACTTGTTATGGGAAGGCATGAAAAAGTTCTTCCTACTCCTTGGGATCAACCTGCTTTTTGGCACTGGAGTTGGTGGAGAGGCTGGTACAGAACATACTCATGGACAGGAAGGGACTCATGGCTCAGTGAAAAACGACAACGTTACCAGGGTATGTGTTCATGGTCCAATATTGACAAAATGCTCAATACTCAGTACTTGTAATGTTAAACAGATGATGTTGTACTTTGCATGAGCAGATTCAGGGATCATGAAAAATGTTTTTATCTCAATTCTGGTGCATGCAGCGAGTGCATCAATTGATATAAAACACGAAAATAGACTCACCTATACACCATTCTTTTTTTAAACAAAGTACGAGATGGTAATAACATCGAGTCAAACCTCTAATTTAGTCAAACCTGCTCCTCCAATGAACATAGACTTTGTAAACAAACAAACAAAAAAATCCAAAAAATGCAAGGAAGATGGATTTAAAGAAATAGCATCCATTTAGCCTGCTCTGCAATATTTATATGTTGCTCACAAAAGTTACGAATGTATAAATTTTGTAATGATTGTTTTCCCTCGTAGAAGGTGAATTGGATCCATTTGACAACTGCTGCATGAAATCAAATAGTCGGGAATTCTGCCGATACTACGTAGAAAAGCGTCCAAATGACTTCTGTTTCCATTATAGGCCTCCTTTCATTGGTGAGTAGTCATTTATCCATGTGTGATGTTGTTGTTTCAGTCTGCACAGGTTATTGTAATGTGAAGAAGAATCACTCTTGACTACTGTATTGACCAAATTTGAATTTGAGGTAATCAAAACTGCCAATGAAATGATGGGAAAATTAGCAAATTCCTTGGATCACGGTTAAAACATGTTTGAAAATAGAAAATAAATTGCATCATGCATAAAATAATGTACATAATATGGACTCTTCGAATTTAGTCAAATGTTTTTTTTTCTACCACAACAAATGTAATAGACAATACCAGGTGCTACCACCATACCAAAGGATGATGTTTACCATCTTATCAATGAGAAGATCATAGATGACACAGCATAATGCTCTCCAAGAATCTGTTTCACCTGAAGGTCTTTTCATTTTGATTTTATTACAACATATATAAAATGTGAATGGGGCTGTGGCGCCTGGCTATCAGAGGTGTGGGATGGCTAATAAAGGCATTAAAAACAATTCTCCCAAATAAATGACTCCTTTCATCACATGCCCGACTGTTATAGCTTTGCGATGGTTGTTGTGATTGGCTAAATTCTAATTATTTCAAGAAACTTATTTGGAGGATAGCCTATTTCTAAGATAGAGCACAAACAAATCCCATGTTGTTAAAATTCCATTGTGCAGTACAAATATAATAAATATAACAATTAAAGAAATAATTTAAGAGGAATGTTCATTTATAATTCAATGTTAAGCCATCGCATATTTTGTCAAAGATTTCATAATTTGCATCAAACCTGTGTTATCCAATGAGTGTGTGGTTGGCATTTGGATCGTGAGAATCAAAACTCAGTTTGGCTAAAAACACACTTTTGAGCAATTTTCTACAATTGATAGAGGAGTTTAAAAAAGAATACATGGTTCAGGCTTGTGGAAGAGTGAGGACACAGAACAGATCATGACACACCATAACAAAGAGAACAGCAGGAGAAAGGGGAAATGCCAATAGGAGGGCTGAGGGAGAAAGTAGATGGAGACAGAAAAACAAGGGATGCAGGTAACGATGAGGGGTAGGTGAGAATGCAAGGAGTTGATAATATGGATCCATCCATAAGCAAATTTTTTGGAGGGTGGGGGTGGTTTAATGGGTGGAGAAAATATCATCGCTTTTGGATGGAGTATGACTTGAGATGATGGTGAAGAGCTGATCTGGAGGGAAGAATGATAATGAAGAGAGTGTGAAAGGTGGTTCCACAGGTGGGAAAAAAGAGGAATAAATGAGGGAAGGTGAGCAGTGGTTCTGAAATTAGGCAGTTTCACGATGAGGGGGTTGTTGGTGGACTGAGTGTGTCCTGAAGATATCTTGGGGGGAACAAAGCATTGAGAGGGCAGAGGGTGCAAGACCAGAAATGAGGCAGAAGAAGACAGAGAAACCACCGACCTGTTGGTGATGGTGAGGTCATCGTAAGAGATGCCAATGATCTTGAAAGCCTTTGTTTCCAAGGCATCTCGCTGAGTAAGATGTGAGGCAGGGGAGCCAGACCAGAGTGGAGAGCAGTACTCCTTCAAACTGCAAATGAAAGCCTTGTAGATTTTTGGTTCGGAGCTCAGGTGTGCCAAGGAAGGACTTTGCACGACGAAGGATGCCCAGTCGGCATCTGGCTTGAGAGGCCAACTTTTGAAATGTGGCTTGCCCAAGAGAGATCATAGCTGAGAGTGAGACCCAAGAGTTTGAGTGACTTAACCTCTTTGAGATGGTTGTTGAGAAAGCAGATGGGAGTGTTTGCGGAATGGTCCTTTCGGAGAAAGAGAGTGAGTGTGTGGGTTATTAGGATAGAAATATTCCAAGTGTTTGACCAGTTTGTGATTTAGTCAAGGTTTGAGGAGAGTGAAGAGGCTGCTGCCTGTCTGTCAGAAGGATGAGGGATGTCACAGCAGGGAGTGGAGTCATCAGCAAAGAGATAAAGAGGATTTTCCAGAGAGTCAGTGAGGTCAATGATGAAGATTTGGAATAAGTTGAGGCCTAGAACACTGCCTTGATGTACTCCAGCCTAAACATGGAGAGGAGAAGAAAGGGTTCCATTGAGAGCATGCATTGGCTATGAGAGTGAAGGATGTCAGTAATCCAAGAGTGGAGTTGGTCTTGGATTCCATAGGCAGACAGTTTGAAAAGCAAGGAAGGATGACAGGCTGCATTAAAACATTGATATATGTCTAGAGAGACAGCCCTGGTCTCATGTCTGATATGAAGGGCCTCCATCCATTGTTGAGAGAGTTGAAGCAGCATGTCCAAAGTAAGTCGAGTAACCAGCTCTGAATCCGAATTGGTGATCTGAGATGAGACTGTTGGAGAAAAGTTAGGATTTCGTATCAACTGCAATGCTGGATTTTTTTGATGATTGGAAGCTAATTGGTCTGGAGTTAAAGGGGATCTGTTTTTGCACCTTTCTATGCCATGCTATGATGTTGGCTGATTTCCAAATAGATGGAAGATAACCAAGGGTAAGTGACAGGGTGAAAAGGGCAGAGAGAGAGGAAGAGTTTGAGCAGCAGAGCAGGTTTTTCGGACATGCGAGCTGATGCCATCCAGTGCAGTTGCAGAGTCAAAGTTGAAGTTTGCCAGAAACTTTTCCACTTTCTCAGATGCAAAAAAACATAATTCAGGAACAGTTGAGTATGACTTGGATGAGTGAGTACAGGGAGAGAGGGTTTAGGGCCACAATATTTTGAAGCAAACACAGAATTGAGGCATTCGGCCTTCTTACGAGCGGAGTCGGATGTGGTGCCATTTGAAGTAAGGGAAGGGACTGATGGAGAGCATACACCAGGAGACAGACTTGACAAGGCACCACCAGGTTTTATAGGAGGGAGACAAGTTTGAAAGTTCATTCTTGAGATTGGACAGTTGTTTTCTGGCTCTCCTGAGAGAAGACACATTTAGTGTGAGCTTTGTGGAATGAACTGAGGTTGCCTTCAGTTGGATTTGCTTCCGTCAGTTGGAGAAGAATGCAAATTGTTTTAAAGCATCTGCTTCAGCACAGAATTCAGAGTTCCAAGAGAGGGTGGATTGGCGAGATAACTGAAGACGAGATGCCTGAGTGTACTGCCAGACTTGCCGGTGCTGAGGCTGTTCTCTGAGAGTGGCCAGAAAGAAGTTGACCTTCACAAGCACATGAACAGATGAGCCAATTTGGGCAGAGGATGATCAAGACACATTGGTGGGGAAGTTGGTCATCACCAAATCCATAAGGAAAGATTTGCCATTGGGAAAAATTCAGGTGGGAAAGTTCACAGATTGGGTTATTCCCATGGAATCAAAGAAGTCTTTTGCAGAAATGCCATGGCTGGTGAAAGAAGTACCAACACCCAGCCAATTAGCATAGTGACAATTAAAATCACAACGTATGAGGAAGAGAACATTGGGATGAATGATTAAATGTTGGTCCATGTCGTCTGAAAGGGGTGTAGATGGAGTCATCACTGTTAGGGGGACGGTCCAACACACAGACAACCATGAGGTGGGAGTGGCGGGGAAGTCACAGCCAAAGGTACTCCAGGGGTTTGGTAGGTTAAGAGTAGTGCACGGAGAGTGAGAAATGAAGTTTTTGATGTGCAGCGCAACTCTGCCACCAGAACGGGGTTCAGTTCAATCAAAAAGGAGGAAACACAAGCTAGGGAGAGACACTAAGAAGTCAGGGACATCCTGTGGAAGGAAGGATTTTGTTAAACAAATGATTTCCAGTTTCTCGGCAGTGGACTGGATTGAGAGATGTCAGGTTAGAACATAGGCCTTGGATGTTTGAGGTCCATGCAGTTAGAGATAGGGGCGAGAGTCACTGCTGATAGGATGTACGGATATGGAAAGGAGCAAGGAGAGGATGTGGGGTGGGGAGAAGCCGGGTGGGAGGTGGGGAGGGGACAAAGCTGGGATGGGGTGGAGTGTGGTGGAGGGAAACTAAGATGGGGCAGGACAAGGTGGAAGCAGATGGGGGTGTGGGGATGGTACTGACATGGAGTGGGGGGGATGAGGAGGGGACAAAGCTGGAACGGGGTGGAGTGGGGGAGGGAAACTAAGATGGAGCAAGACAAGATGCAAGCAGATGGAGGTGTGGGGATGGTACTGACATGGAGTGGGGGAGGGGGATGAGGAGGGGACAAAGCTGGAACAGGGTGGAGTGGGAGGGAGGGAAACTAAGATGGGGCAGGACAAGGTGCAAGCAGATGGGGGTGTCTGGATGGTACTGACATGGAGACGTTTGACACCATAAACTTTGCAAAATTGATTTTTTCAGGATTCCAATACTGGATAACCTGTGACAGACTTCTTGGGCATGGTGGTGGTGAGAATGTTTTTGGTTGAAGGTATGGACGAAAATTCAGCTGTAAGTGAAAGAGGAGGCTGGATGAACTAAGTGTTTCGGAGTGAGGGGTTTTGGGGAAATAAGCCTTGACAAAAAGAAAAGGAAGATATTTTGATGAAGTTGTGAGGAGGTTTTAAGGAAGAGAAACATTTTATTCACTTTGGGGATATTGTGAAGAAGGGATAGGAAGATGAATGACTGAGCACTGAGATTGAAGTTTGGATTTTTTTTCCCATCGTTGTTGTTGTTGTTGTTGGTTGTTGGCTTTTTTTCTGTGTTTTGTTTTTTCCTTTTTTATCCGAGTGGAGACGGAGAGATAATGTTTGAATTTTTTGAGGGAGGAAGGGAAATTGATTGAGCTGAGGTATCAGAAGTAACAATCACTGGAATAAGAGGAGCGAAAGTGATGCAAAAAATGGAGGGGAAGCACACTCGACTATGACAGGTACTAGGCCCTACCAAACTTGGGAGACAAATTAAATGATTCAACACAGCAGGATACAGTATGGGACAGAAAATTGAATATAATTGCCAAAAATAGGCAAAATAGGAATATAATTGAAAGAGTAAAACACAACATAACTGGTCCGGGGAAATTAGCTTCAAATAATTGGCCGGAGAGAGCACCGATCAGTTCTCCACATGGCATGATCCCTGAACCGGAGACATTTGTACATGTGCTTGTATAATGTGCAGGAGAATGACTTTAGAAGATGTGAGAGTTCATTCCCACAAATTACAAAGACATGAGTAGTCGCTGGACAAATCAGCATGGTGTCTTGGATTTAAACCTGGGCTGAAAGCATCGGTAGTTAAGTTTTAATGGTGGAAAGTGTCGAAGAAATTCTCAATTCCTCCTGTATATTTGAGTCATTCATTAAAACAGGAAAAACAAATACTAACAAACGTATTGATTTGGAGAATCGGGGCAACACAAAGCAGCACACTCTTTCCCTGACTCTGCAGTACATAGAAACTTTGAATTCTTATATAATTTTCAGTGAGACGAAGTCTGTTCCTCTTCCCAAGATACTGATGCCACAACTGACATGTTGAGGGTTCATGAAAGAGATCACTCACAGCTTTGTTGCAGCAGCCATCTGCAGGTCAGATTAATTTTGAAGGGATCAGGAATATTTATGACCTAAAGGTTGGCAGGAGTTTTCAAAGGGGGTGAGATCATCCAACAATATTTTAATCATCCTCGAGACAGAATGACATCAAGACTGCAGCCCTTTGGGTGCTGGGATGGATTACGCATGGCTCTTTGGTCCAGAGGTCAGAAAGTCAGCCCGCATTTCAAAGGCTCGGGAAAGATTTATAATCTGAAGCTGACAAGAGTGTAAAAACACATCTGCATATCTCCTTAAATCAACATTCCATTGAAGCGAGAATGGTACTTCCAACCAGACTTTCAGATGAGAATCCCTTAATTCGCAGAATAAATCAAATAATAGGTGATTCTATGATATTGAATGATTATTAAAGATTATTTGAAAGGTCAATCTCTTTTGGGGAACAAGTTGCACCTTTACTGGGCAGATTGATCATCTTTCAATACAGAAAAGAGATATAAGGTCATTTAAAATGCAAATATTTATTATTAAAATAGATACATGTTCAAGCACACAGAATTGTAATAATCATGTCGTATTTGAGTACATTTTCCATTAAAAGGTTATAACAAGACATTTACTTTTCAATCAAGTTTAATTGGCAACATTTTTATTCTCATTATTATCATTACTATCACCCTCAACCCCATTATGCGAATTTTGGAGAAATTTGCATCGACAAAGGCCAAACGGGCCATATTTGACCATGGATTCAAATGACTAAAGGTGCCTTAACTGGGATCATTATTATCAAAGAAGCCTTCGTCATTTGAATCCATCATCAAAATGTTTTGCTTTGTCTCCAAAGACAAAAACGACTCCACTTAACCCGGTATGATAGCTATTTTGTCATTCATTTTGCAGCACTGTATTTTATTTTATGTCATCAGTTTAAACATAAAACCTTGTCTAACTGTTTGTGTAATGTCCTTGTTGTTTAGCTGCTCTCTTTGGGGATCCTCATCTCACTACTCTGGATGGAGTCAGCTACACCTTCAATGGTCTTGGTGATTTTGTCATTCTGCAAGGAAATAACACCAACGGCACCTACCTGATGATGCAAGGCCGCACCCAACGGGCTGGGCCTTCCCAAAACCTCCCAGCGACAAACTTTGTTCTTTTGGCAGCAAAAGAAGATGATGGCTTGACGGTAACTTTTTCCTGATTGTCCGTATGCATTCTATGTTGCCTTGATAACAACCAGTGTGCCTTTTTTAACAAACCACTGAGCAACAAAAAAAACAAACTTTTCATCTGCTTCTTAGGGAAATGCAGATGTTATTTGCTAAATCTGGGCCACTGATTTCAAATGTGTAGTCAGAATTTAGCCAGCACGTCAGGTTTTAAAAATATTTACATGTATTAATGATACCCAGCATGCCTTATTAGATACTTTATTATTGCAAATCACCACATTGTACATCTAAAACTAGGTTCCCACTATCATGATGCGTGGCACGATTGAAATTGTGGTCTTAATCATGGCCTAATCGTGGTGATCCTATCAGATATTATCAGATCTTGAGGTCAGTCGTGGCAATCGTGTTAATCGTAGAAAATGTTTGAACGGTTCAAAATTTTTCTACGATCAACATGCTCAATTGTCAATCGGGATAATCGTATCAGATCGTATTGCATCGTAACAAAGCGTGACAGATCGCATCTAATTCCGAATCGTGGTGATCGGGATCGATCTTAGACAAGACAAACACCACGCTCTGTGAGACCACGATTTCAATCGTGCCGCACATCGTGATAGTGGGAACAGACTTTAAGAGAAATTCCATGATCAGCTACAAATGGCCAATCATGGCATTCGTAACGGATCGCACGACAGTGGGAACCTAGCATAATATCAGTGCTTAGTTGTTACATTCATGTCACATTTCGATACAATGATTGGTCCCCGTGTATAATTTGTAGTATACAAACCAAGAACATAATCAAGGTGCAGAAAAAGAAGTTAATAAAACATTAGAACATGATAATCTTAGGAAGGGTGTAAACTTGATCAGGAAATCTGCCCCATTGTGAGTGATTCAGAAACAACACTTCAAGTTTAAACTCTTCCTTTCAATATAGTCAGCATAGGCACTATTCAGAGGTGTTCAAAAGTGTGTGAGACACTTGCTCTTGTGCTTGTGTGTGTGGAACTCGTCTCCCGTTGTAGGAACCAGCAGTAATCACTCATCGTGTTTGGGTTGAACCGGCCTTGATACCTGGTTTCCATGACCAAAATGTCTTGGTGGAACCTTTCGCCATGCTCATCGCTTACCTCACCCAGATTAGGTGGGAAGACATCAAGATGAGAATGCAAGAAGTGCATTTTAAGAGACATCCTACAGCCCATTCACTGATCGGCCTTTAGCATGTTGTCCACTAATGTTCATCTCTATGGTTTCCAAGAAAGTTCTGCACAACCAACACAAATGCTTCCCATGCTGCAAACTCAAGTGGGTTTAGTTTATTTTTGAACTCAGGATCACACATCAGTTCTCAGATCTGGGGCTTGGTCAGATTAGTCAGTTTTCATATATCCAAATAGCTTGGTCAGTTTTCATCCATTTAAAAAAATTTAGAGTGCATTCTAAAGCTCATTTTATGAGAAATAATATTCTACAACAGTTGTATTGCAATAATTGAAACATGCCTAGTGTTGGCTTAATGGTTAGAGTCGTGGGCTTGGGATCCTAGGATCCTGAGTTCAAATCCTGCTTGGGTGTTGCATAAATACCAGGTGTGGTTGACTCTGCCTGTCATCCTTCTGAGGTTGGCAAAATGAGTGCCAGCATGCTGGTATACTGTGTCAGAGTGGTGACCCGTCCAGGATTGCACCCAATAGCCCAGGAGACTGCTTAGGCAGCACCAATGGTACTCTGCACAGAGTATGTTCCCAATGGATGGATGGAATTGAAACCAAAACTAGAAAAATAATGATTTATGATCACTCAAAATCACTCACCAGGGCAAGCTACTGTAATTGGACCATATGTATAACTCAAAATATTGATGTGCTGAGAAAATTCTGACTTCAGATTCAGAATCAGCATACTTGATTTAGTCCAGAACACGTTTCCACCCTCGTATAAAAAATTTTGTTGACCAGTGTATGTCAAACACATTGTCTGAACTTGACCAATCAGTATCACCCATTTCCTCTGTATCAAGTTTCAGTGAAGCTTTTTCTTGAGAGTAATTTCAATATATGTTACCCACCAACTACTATCACCCATTGATTGGGAGATACTCAAGATGGTACTGCACATAGCTGCTGCTGTCCTGCCTCCTTCACCCTTGAGAGTTAGCCGTTGCATTCAGAGTGGTGGCATATCAATCCTACCTGGTTTAATTTGTGTGGAGGTTTCTGAACTTTTTTCTGCCCACATTGTACATGTTATCCCCTTACTTTCATCGGTCTTGTGGAGGAGATGACTGCTATGGCAAAATGCTTTGGCTGTGCAAGATACAACTGTCACATGGTAGGATTGTGTGCAGTGCTGAACAACAGTGCTGAACACTTACATCCAGCTGAGGTTCAATCCCTACCATCTTGATACTGCCCGCGAATGTGGAATTTTGCATCATGTGCTGAACCAAAAGTGAGTTTGTAAACGAAAACGAGGACACGGAGCTGGAAGCCATATCAAACGTTCAATTTTGACTATCTTTGGAGACTGCCCCAAACACCGTTCTTTCAGGGAGCCTTGGTATAAAATCCTCATTAACATAACAATGCTGAGATTGAATAGCTGTTAACTTCACCCGTGTCTACCTTCCATTGCAGTGTTGTGCAACATGCACTCCCTTAATAGTAAGGTTGACAAATTCGGCTTGATGAGGAACAATAATAGCATGGATCTTGCAGCAATCGCTGAAACTTGTTTTTTCCTTGATCAGTGTGTGGACATTAAATATTCCAGGCTTTGACTTATTTTTGCGCCCAAGGATGGATTGAGGAGGGGGAGGCATGGCAATTTACATCATGCATTATATTAATACTGTAACTCTCATTATCTCAGTTCCTGATAACCTGGAAGTGATTTGGTTGAGAGGTGAGAGTGAGACCCAAGATTTTGAGTGACTCAACCTATTGTTGAGAAAGCAGATGGGAGAGTTTGCAGAATGGTTCTGAGAGAGAGAGAGAGAGAGAGAGAGAGAGAAAGAGAAAGAGAAAGAGAAAGAGAAAGAGAAAGAGAAAGAGAAAGAGAAAGAGAAAGAGAAAGAGAAAGAGAAAGAAAAAGAAAAAAAGGTGGAGGTGGAGGTTGATAAAGTCATCACTGTTGGGAGGATGGTACAAAACACAAACAAACATGAGGTGGGAGTGGAGGGGAAGTCACAGCCAGAGGTACTCCTGGGGTTTGGGAGGTGTAAGAGCAGTACATGGAGAGTGAGAAATGTAGTTTTTGATGTACAGTGCAACTCAATGTACAGTGTAAAAAAAATTCTAAAAACAAGTTTTCACTGTCATTATGGGGTATTTTGTGTTGATCGGTGACAAAATCTTTTAAAATTTAACCCATTTTAAATTCAGGCTATAACACAACAAAATGTAAAAAGACAAGGGGTGTGAATACTTTCTGAAGGTGCTGTATACTTGTTTGTATTAATATTCCAAAAACATGAATCCAAAAATTTTGAAGAGAACTTTAAAGTGAGTAGATGCCAATTCTTTTTCAGGAAGCATGAACATGGGAGGTACTGGTAATCATTTATTTCAGCTTCTGAGTTGTTAAAGTTTTTGTGATGGTGAGGAAATGGGAAGGTGGTGGTGGAGGGGAGATGGGAGGCAGTTACAGACGCCAACTTTCAGCCTGAAACTTTGCTGTGACCTTCCACTTGTCAAAAACGATCTTGCTTTCTGTGACTCAGAATTCAGGATGAGCTTGCAAGAGTAAAAGAGACTTATTATTGTTTTGTTTTTTCCCAGGTGGAATGGAAACTGAATGGAACAAATGACACCACTCTTTGGTTGAATGGAACTGAATTTAATGTCACAGGTAAATGAAACGCAAATACTGAACACCTAATGCGTAATATTCTTTTGAATGCGAGATTATAGCGCATGGCAAATACAATTGTCTTCCTCTGACTGGCTGATCGTTGACTCTGGCAAACAGATCATTCTTGGTACATAAGACTTTGCAACATCGATGGAGGATCCAGTAATCGTGCTGCTATTGACGCAAAGTGAATGTGTTATATGTCCCTTCATGCTATTTAATGCTATTAAAGTCTCTTATCACTAATCTAATCTTATATTTGACACCATTCTTCACATTCCTGCCTTCCTTTGCTTACTGAATCCGAGGTTCAAAACACATCTCAGCATTTAATGTCTGATGAGATTTGAACCATGAGTGAACGTCCCACTTGCATTTATCAAACAACTTCAGTGGTTATGGACTTCCGGTAATTTCTCACTTGACTGTGCCAGAAAGAAAATAAAAGTCTAAAATTAGTCCGACAATTATCCGATTTTAATGATGAGGTTTGGTTTGAGATAAAGTTATTATATTTAAGTGTATATCGGTGGTTGCAGAAACAGCTGGTTTCATTTTTTCGACTTGAGTAGTTTAACAGCTGATTGGTTTGTAAAATGAAATGTTTAAAACTGAACAGTAAATTCAACATGCAGGAACTTAATTGACAATACAACTTTGATAAACACACAGGACACAAATTAGTATCAGACTCAAGTGATTGCACCAGTTCATAGAGTTAGTTGAAATATTATGGCTACTTCAAATCCCAATCGATTGTCTATGATTAATGGCGATTTTTCCCCATTTCAGTTCATGCCCTGATGGGAGTGCCATTCTTACAGGTGCTTAGATTGAGCCTGCATTCTGCAGCAATTTCAGGAAATAAACCCATGAGGCAT
Organism: Eptatretus burgeri; assembly: GCF_056783735.1. Lineage (NCBI taxonomy): Eukaryota > Metazoa > Chordata > Myxini > Myxiniformes > Myxinidae > Eptatretus > Eptatretus burgeri. Next base: position 92,635,604 of record NC_140970.1, read on the forward strand.
AAATTATTCCCCAATTATGAGAGCCATTTATCTGAGGCCTGGAATGGAATCTTCAGACTTTGATTATTATCGGATCAAATTGCTCTCCAGGAATGACATTAGAATGCACACTCAGCGACATGGATGATGTCTTGGCTCGAATGTAAAATTGTTAAGTTATTTTCAAGATGAACCTTGCTGATATTTTCTAATATTGGAAAACCTGCAAGATGAGTTAACCCTCCCCCCTCACCCACCCCTCTCTATTTTCTAACTTTTTTGATCACCCTATAAATCTGTTATTAATATATTCTTCATTGAAGAATGATGTGCAATCCAATAAGTTGACTCATCATTACAATGTACCGCTGCATATCAGAAATGTGAATATTGGCCTGAGGATTTCACATTCTCTTTTCTTGTCCTTCAGAGGATCAAATTGTCGTCAACAATATGGTGTTGTGGCGTTCGAAGCCAAGTTACGTGACGGTCTCTTTCCCAAGCGGGGCCTCAGTCAATGTTACAGCTCAAGTCGGTGCTCTCCAGTTCACCATTAGTCTACCTTCTTCTTTCCACAATAAAACCCAAGGCCTGCTAGGTATGTGCAGTGTGGAAACATGGTGGACCAAGTGGGATGCTCGCTGTTCATTTTACTTTTTTTTCATCAGTACTCGCTTTTGAAATAATCATCTTTCTATCACTCCCATCAATTGTACAAGTTGGTAAACATGCTTTCTTCATTTTAAATTTATCAGACCATCATCCATATATTAAATTTTAAATGTTGCTGAAGTCAAATTCTGTAAGAATCAAATATCTCGTCAATCTCTGTACATATCTATTATCATCGGTATCCAGCACTTTGTCTTGACATAAATAAAATTGTTGGTAAAGAATAAAGATTTTAAAGATACTGTACTAGTTTTATAATGAGAATTCTGTTCAAATGCCACTTCATTGTAACAGAAAGTAATTATACCATTTTCAAAAAAATTTGGTGATCATAATTAAAATGTATTTTCAGGTTTATTCAATGAAAATCAAAAGGATGATTTCACTTCCCGGAATGGAACAATAATTCCATTTAATGGAGATGAGCCACCGAGAGAAAAGACTCTCTACTCTGATTTTGGTCTCACATGTAAGTAACTTATGTTGGATTTTTTGGGGATTTTTAAAAATCGCTCTTGAGTGCCGAAGCCTTTGTATCTTTGTGAAATTTAATATTAAATGATCCCAGGCCTCATTCATTAATGGGTGTTGGGAAGTATTTTAGGCTGCCACAAAAAAAAAAAATAGAAAAAAAAATTGATTTCTTCAAAATGCCAACAAGATGAGAACAGCACTGGGGCAATGCCAGGCAAGGTCGGGTTCTTAAATTGACCCTTTATATCCCTAAGATGCTAAAGACTCAGAAGACTCTTTTGGACCCTAAGACCCTGCAGATGCCATTAGACCCCTTAGTACCCAAAGACCACATAGGCCCCATCAGACCTTCTGTTTGAGGGCCTTCTGCAATCATAATCATAATCACCAGTCATAAGCAAAAGGCCCCCTTTTGGTGAACCACCTCAGTACCAAGCTAAAAGGGCACAAACCATATTTAGTTAATTAAATTTATCTTTCTTTATTTTCACGTTCTGCTCACAATGGTTAGTGGCATAGAGAAAAGTCCCACATGGAAAGGAAAAAGTCCCATGTGGCATAGAAAAAGTTTCATGTGGCAAAGAGAAAATGGTGTCCATGACAGCAATTTTACCCCATTACAATGAAATGGGATATTTTTGTGATTTTATAATTGACAAATCTCAGGAAAATTTTTCAAGATATCAGATTGAAACATACACAGCTGATTTGTATTCATTGTGGTATGTGTTTAAAATCTGGTCAAAATTAGCCAAAGGTTAAGGTCAATGCAATCCTAAACATAAACACCCATTAGGTGGCAAGTAAAACATGTACCAACCAAATTTGTGATGCACAACATTCCATCATGTAAAATACTTAATTGGTCAAATTTTCCTAATTACTAAATTAGTGTTTCCATGGCAACTATTGTTTATTTGTAATTTGCAAGTGTCATGCAGTGCATGACATCTTTCTTGTTACTTGGCAACATTTTTTTTTTCCAACTGCATTTATCTGTTCTGCAAGTTAATTTGTCCACTCATCTACAGCTCAAACCATTCAGACGATCACTCTGACATTTTCACAGATTGTAGGCATCGTCCATGCAATGGTCATCGTCCATGCATAATCATGGTATTTCAAAAACTTGTGAATGTGTTATGACAAAACTATGTGGATGAGCTGGTTCGGTGAGAAGAACAAACTGATTAGATTTTGTTTCAGGTCCAGATCCAAATCCGGCCTATCAGTGGGATATAAAATGTAAACTGTTTGGCTTGGTGAAGGTATGCACTCTCCTGAGTGCCATTCCAGTTGAAATTTTTTTTTAAATTGAGGGGAACCTTCTGGTCTTCTTCTGGTTCACCTTGCCCATGGATTTGCCAATATTTTCCTGACTGTTCTCAAACTATAATAGTAAAGCTTTGATTTTTCTTCACTTTCCAGGGGAGGTCTTAGAAAATGAAAGCATCATGCCACACTCGACGAGAAAAATCAGGAATACTTTTCAACCAATGTTTATGGATGATGTCATAAATAAAGCTTCTCCTGCTCAACTCGAAAGAGGAACCAATCTCTGTGGAAATGAGACCTCCTGCTTGTTTGACTTCCTGACAACAAATGACACAGAAGTCGGAAAAGCCACGTTAAATGCAAAAAATCAAATGGAAGAAACCAAATCATCACTCAGTAAGTAGCTTTGTTATGCACTAAATTAATAGTGTTCCTTTGATGTTGATTATCTCGTGACAGCTGCATTGAGGTTCCATTTTTAAACAAATTAGTTTTGCTCTTTAGAATGTCACATATGCAGTCCCACCAAACAAGATGTTTACCATAAATTTGTTAGATAGCCATGGAACACTAAAGTGAAACAATATTTCTCATCCAGATGCTTACGCACCAAACATAACTGGTGAACACGAGCTTCAATCTCCAATAAACAATGAATTTACAACAACATATGTAACTGATGGTGAAAACGTCACATTTTCTTTGGATACAAACTCCACCGAGATAAACATCACAGGTAAGAGTTGGCTCAATCTACATTGTGTTTTGATTCACATTTTTGCAGTATTCATTGTAATTTTTATACTTTTTATGGAAAATAAAAATAAAAACTCGTCTTAGCTCAATGAAAAGTGATTAGACCATTTGTAAAAAAAAAAATGTATGTTTTCATTGGCTCATTGTTGTAGAAAGAACTGTATCCAATTTGAAAATTGTTTGTGTGTTTGTTTGTTTGTTTTGTTAACTTCTGTGTACTTCCGAACCACTGGATGGAATGACTTGAAAACTTCTGATTATACTCACGGTGGTGGGAGCGCCCCATTCGTTTGATTTAAATATGTAATGACATGGTGGCTGCTCCCGGTGGGAGGGTGGATGACAAATCACAATAAAATAGGGCAATTCTGGGGGATTTAACAAATCTGTAATTCTGGGACATTTGGCCATTCGATAACTCTGGAGGAAATATCCTGTCCATAATTCTGGGGTAGTTTTCCCATCCGTATTTCTGGGGGAATTAACCCCATCCTTAACAATTGGTTCTTCGCTCGTGACAAGAAACCAATAGAAGTGGTTCAGTGTAGAGAAATGAGAATGGTTTCAGGGCTGTCATGGTTTGGTTCAGATGAAGCATTGAAAACATAGGGATGATTTCATTCCGGAAGAGATTCATTGCAGATGTGATGGAAGTATTTGAGATAATATAATGGATAGGCAATGTAGATTTGAGAAATTATTTTTGAGAAACAGTACAAGGTGGTCGGAATGACATGGATGGACAAATAGAGAGTTAAGAGAGGAATGACATAAAAGAGACGAGGACACTTTTAACTCTATTGTGTATGAGTATAAGTTTTCCTGAAAAGGTAATGGAAATAGGACCAATGAATTAGTTTTTAAGAATTTTTTTTATAAAATACAACAGCAGACACTAGAAAGTTCAAAGAACACAATACCCCATGCAGTGTTTAAGTGCAGACTGTCTTCTAATTTTAATTTTTAAAATCCAGAAATTTAGCGCTATTGAAAGTCTTATACACCATCCTATTTAGCAAGTCCAAGTCCTGCGAAACTGGAGGCATCCTTCATGTAGACAAAGGCCTTCCTTGGCACACCTGAGCTCCTAACCACAAACAAATATTTCATCCACAGCCTGATGGAGTACTGCTCTCCCCTCTGGGCTGGTGCTCCTGCCTCACACCTAGCTCAGCTTCGCGCTGTGGAAATGAAGGCTTTTAGGATCATTGGTATCTTCCGCGATGAAGCTGAGTCTTTGGATTGCTCACTGTCTTACCAAAGGCAGGTTGGTGGTCTTTCTGTCTTCCACCATCTCCTCTCTGGCCTTGTCCCCCCCCCACCCCTTTGCTCTGTCTGTGCTCTGTCCCCCCCCCCCTATATTTCCACAGGGTGCCTAAAGTTCACCAGCAACAACCTTCTGGTGAAACTGCCAAAATCAATAATTACTTCTCACTTTTTATTCTTTCACTCCTATTTTTTCCTGCCTCTGGAACAAACTCCCACAATCTCTTCAATCCCACTCTTCCCTCCATGTCTTCAAAGCAGCTGTTCACCACCATCTCATATCTTACCCCATCCAAACCATGATCTTTTCTACCCCTGTTAATCCACCCCACTGCTTTCTTTCCTGAAAGTCCCTGTAGTATCCATCTTCTTTACCCCGTATACCCCACCCCATCCCTCTCCCTTCCACAGATCTCTTGATGTCTCTGCTCTCAACTGCTTTGTGCTTCCCTCTCCCACCCCTCTTGTCTCCTGCTCCATTTGTTATATGTTCTGTGTGTTAGCGAGCCAATACGAGCCTCGACAATGTTTCCAACCTTTTTTTTTCGTTAAAAAAATATGGAGTTCGTGCAAGGCGCTTATCATCCTTGGGCACGGGGGTAAGTTAAATCACTACAACCTCCATTGTGTGACTATTCGTCCCACTGTCAAGTTTGATTGTGATTTGATAAGAAATGACCGAATGTATCATGGTCAAAAATGTCAGACAGATAGACAGACACCAAATTGCTTATTTTAATCAGCTAACTCATGTACAAGTCTTGTTCTCTGAGATGTTCTTTTTCGGCTGTGGTAAGTTCCGACGGTAGTATGAAAGTTCTATTAGCAGTTATCTATGGAAAACCATGTTTGTTTGGCTTGAGAATATTTCTGCTCTGCATTCATTGATCTTTTCTTTTGCCCACATTGTTGCAATTTTGTTCCTGCTTTCAGCGAGTGGCTTGTTGACATGGCATCCCACATCGGTGGAGCGCACATTTGCCATCGTACTGGCTACAAACGGCAAAGCCACTGGCCAGCTTGCTCTCTCTCTCGTTGTGTGTGGCTGCATGAACAACGGAACTTGCGACTATGAGCACGAATCTGCATTAGAAACTGGAGATAGCAACAGCACATTCAAGGCATGTCTCTGATTTATTTTTTTTGAGTTATCTGTGGTTTGGCAGAAATTTTAATTTTGTAATCGCCAATAAAACAAGTTCTCATTGAAAAAAATATCACATCCCTGAAACTTTTTTCTGTTTTTATTTGGAAAAGATTCGTTCTTTTCCACAGAATGATCTCATTTACTGTAAATTGGGTTTTTATGTTTTGTAATCCCATCTGAGTTTGGAGCTGATGATTTGGGATTCTAGCATCAAATTCTCTGCACTTGTTTATCAATTATGTTGTGGGTTCAAAAGAACGATGTGCCACACGACTATTGCCAGAGAGATCTTAACCAACAGGGTGTACCTGACACTCATCACCCTACTTGTGGTCCACATAAATCGACCTAGTCAGGCAGCCGTGACAATTACACATCGATCTCAAAGTGATGCATGATTTGGGGGGGGGGGGGATAAATTGGGATTTCGTGGTGACTTAAAAAGTATGAGAACCACTCAAGGCCATGCATCACCACATGGCTCTCAGCTTCCATGTGATGTGTTTCCCCTCAATTCAAACTAGCAAGTGTTGTGACAGTGAAAAAAAATAGTCAGGATGAAGTGACATATCGCACTTCCAGATAAATGCATGCTGAATGCTCCATGCTGATGATGGTCAACCATGCAGGATTACATGTTTACACATGGATGATGCTCTTTCCAGGGAAGTGGCCCAAAGGTGTAGAATTAAATCTTCTCATACCACATCACTTGTGTACAAACTATCCTGCCGGGGGCTTTTGTGAGGAGTGGGATCTTCTTTGTCAGTCTGCACAAAGCCTGAAGAGCTTCTGTTTTTTAATGTTCCTCCGTTGATTTGTCTGTCATCTCCTAATGCCTTTGTTACCTCTGCCACAGAAGGTGGATGGAGGCTGTTTTCATCCCTGCCTGTCTGTATCTGTTTGCCTGCTTGTGAGCAGGATATCTCAAAAAATTGGACTGATTCTGGCAAAATTTCTTGGGCTGGCTTGATGTGTGACAAGGACGAATTGATTAGATTTTGGTGAGGATCCGGATGCGGATCTGGATGCGAGAATTTTTAGTTTTGAAAGTGATTCTTCACCATCGAGAGATAGACCAAAAAACGATGTATAATGTGATATTTCAAAAAGTTGGTGATCGATTCAGATGCAACTTGATGGATGAATTGGGTTGATGACCAAAACAAGCCGGTTATATTTTGGTTCAGGTCCGGATCCAGATCTGGCCTGTCAGTGGGATGCAAAATGGAAACTGTTCAGCCTGGCGGAGGTATGCGTCCTGCCAAGTGCCGTTCTAGTTCAATATGTTACTAAACATCTGAAACCCCACTACGTTGCATGTGCCACTATAAAATAACGTCCTACATAATTTGAGCTGTCATTTTCCATTTAAAGTTACACACAAAAATAGGGGTCCGAACAATAGAATGTGACATAGACATATATATTACCCTGTAAATAAACTTCACCATCCCATCCCCACTACTTTAAGGTGACTGGTTATTGTTCCCATCTGAGCATTTGCTTTATGATACTTGTACATCACGTGGCAAGTACCCAGATGGGAACATGGTGGAGCTTGTTGTTATTGATAGGTTCAAATATATCATGATCAATGTCTTATATTGCCGTGTGTGTGGGTGTCTTTCTACCCTAGCCTTTCCTGATTCTCCATAGAAAGGAGTTTTTACTGTGTTTCTGAACCGTTTTTTTTTCCATGAAGTTCTACCTCGCTGTCAGCAACAAACATCTATTTCCTTGTATGCAGGTTGCGTCTTGCAATTGTACTCAAGGCTACACTGGCTCAAACTGCAGCGATGATTTTGACTCATGTATGGACAACCCATGCTTCCCTGGAGTCAATTGTACAGACTTTAAAGCTCCCTTATCGGGCTTCAACTGCAGCTCGTGTCCACCTGGGCTTGTTGGGAATGGCAGCAAGTGCTTTGGTAAGATTTGTTGCCACAATTTAAACAATCTGCTGTTGTGAGCACTTGGAAAAAATATATATCTAGTGTATGGTAGTTGTCATGCATCTTATGTGGGAATGTTTCAGCACAAACAACATGCCAGTAAATACATTCTCCAGTTTAAATAATGCAATCGTCAATTATCTTGCTTCATACAAACTGCAATTATTCAAAAAATAAATTACTGTGCACACTTTTGCCACAAGTTGTCCACTTGATCTCACAATCGAACAACCAGAAATTTTCACTGTAGTTTAAACAACTGGAAGGAATAATTATTTTCCGCCACCGAGAGGTATAGAATAGTTATTGTATTACACTGGTCGGATTAACGAATAAGCCATCCAAGGACAACTGCTTTGCCCTTTGGGACACTATAGGTGGTTGCAAGTTAATCTGACCAAAAACTTCCACTTTGCACAATTACAAACTCCATCATACCGAAGGTTATGCAAGGATCTGATAAAAATTATCTTGGATTATAATATGCCAAAGAACCCTTGCTATAATTGATGTTCATGGTATGGTTACGATCTTGTTCTCTGTTTTCCTTGAAGCACACTGGTTGGTGTCTTTTTAAGTTTGTTCTCTGTGGCATGGCTTCCAAGGAAAAAACCTGTGGCATGGCTTCCAAGGAAAAACCCGTCACATGGCTTTCAAGGAAAAACCCGTTACATGGCTTCCAAGGAAAAACCTGTGGCATGGCTTCCAAGGAAAAACCCATCACATGGCTTCCAAGGAAAAACCCGTCATATGGCTTCCAAGGAAAAACCCGTGGCATGGCTTCCAAGGAAAACCCGTCACATGGCTTCCAAGGAAAAACCTGTGGCATGGCTTCCAAGGAAAAACGCGTCACAAGGCTTCCAAGGAAAACCCCGTCACATGGCTTCCAAGGAAAAACTTCTCGCATGGCTTCCAAGGAAAAACCTGTGGCATGGCTTCCAAGGAAAAACCCGTCACATGACTTCCGAGGAAAAACCCGTCACAAGGCTTCCAAGAAAAAACCCGTCACTCGGCTTCCAAGGAATAACCCGTCACATGGCTTCCAAGGAAAAACCCTTGGCATGCCTTCCAAGGAAAAACCTATCACATGGCTTCCAAGGGAAACCCTGTGGCATGGCTTATAATGAAAAACCTGTGGCATGGCTTCCAAGGAAAAACCTGTGGCATGGCTTCAAGGAAAAACCTGTCACATGGCTTCCAAGTAAAAACCCGCCACATGCCTTCCAAGGAAAAACCTGTGACATTGGTTCGAATGAAAAACCCGTGGCATGGCTTCCAAGGAAAAACCCGTCACATGGCTTCCAAGGAAAAACCCGTCATATGGCTTCCAATGAAAAACCTGTGGCATGGCTTCCAAGGAAAAACCTGTGGCATGGCTTCCAAGCAAAAACCCATCACATGACTTCCAAGGAACAACCCATCACATGGCTTCCAAGGAAAAACCCGTCACATGGCTTCCAAGGAAAAACCCTGTCACATGGCTTCCAAGGAAAAACCCTTGGCATGGCCTCCAAGGAAAAACCCATCACATGGCTTCCAAGGAAAAATCGTCACATGGCTTCCAAGGAAAAACCTGTGGCATGGCTTACAATGAAAAACCTGTGGCATGGTTTCCAAGGAAAAACCTGTGGCATGGTTTCCAAGGAAAAACCTGTGGCATGGCTTCCAAGGAAAAACCTGTGGCATGGCTTCAAGGAAAAACCTGTCACATGGCTTCCAAGTAAAAACCCGTCACATGCCTTCCAAGGAAAAACCTTTGGCATTGGTTCGAATGAAAAACCCGTGGCATGGCTTCCAAGGAAAAACCCGTCACTTGGCTTCCAAGGAAAAACCCGTCGCATGGCTTCCAAGGAAAAACCCGTCACATGGCTTCCAAGGAAAAACCCATCACGTGGCTTCCAAGGAAAAACCTGTGGCATGGCTTCTAAGGAAAAACCTGTGGCATGGTTTGCAATGAAAAACTCTTGGCATGACTTCCAATTGAAAACCCGTCATGTGGCTTCCAAGCAAAAACCTGTCACCTGGCTTTCAAGCAAAAACCAAGATGTGCCAAGAAAAAAACAAAAAGTGCCAAGAAAGCGATTTGTATACAAAGATGTCCAAATATATAATTCAGTTGAAATAAAATAAAGATCTTAAAGGCTGTAGAAAAAAAAAATTTCAGAAGTTTCCCATCCTTGATGCACCGTCTTTTACACCACCTGATTGAGCACATTACTTTAGTTATTCAAACCTGTTCTTAGCATCTTTCATGACATCTTAAAAAAACAGTAGGTTTCCTGTTTGGAATGATTTTCTATTTTATTTGACTGCCAGGCAGGCAGACACTCAAAAAAAATCGTACTCTTCTCCACGCATGCACCATCGGGACAAATTCAGATACAAATTACTGCTAAACTGCAGGTTTGTGTTTCGATTCGTGTTCAAAATATATCATTCAATTGAAGTTACATTGTTCCTCAATCGTAAACTGACTTTGTAGACTGACAGACAGACAAAGTTAACCAATTGCTTAACCCTGCCTTTAGCTTCTCGCACATGAGGAAACGGGTTTAGTTTGTTATGAGGTTTGAGCTCACAGTTCCCAAGTCTTGAGGTCATAAGCCTCCCTCTCTGACCAAAAAAATCAGCTTGCTTCACCAATTAAAATTCAACAAACTACAAATTTTCTCTTTCAGTTTGTACTTGAAAAGACCTTGAGGTGTTATAGAATCCTTGTACTTTTAACAACAGTTGAATATTTGACATTAATGTTTTTTAAAAAAACAATATTGTTAACCCCTTGGACATAACTATGAAAGTGAGTTCGTTTTTACTTATTTATCCTTGCCATGATGTCATGCCAATTCCTCCATGATAATGACTGGCACATATTGATTTGAATAATCATTCTGTAAGCTCCCGCTGTTTAAGCTATATCCTGGAAAACTGCAGAAGTTGAAATTTTCACATTAAATCAATTCTGGCAAATCTTGTGATACAATGGAGAAGCACAAATTTAGGAACAAATCAATGTTTTCCTTTTTTAGAGAAATTACAGTTGCAGAGCTCACAAAAATGCAGGTGTCAGATGCATACACTTGCCAGTCACGCTGTAGTGAGTAGCAAGCGACGCACTTGGTCAGCATGTGTAGCGAAGATCTTCACATTTATCAACGACAGTACTGTACTTCAGCTTCCACAATTAAATGTAAAGTATAGTTCATTATTTGAAGCCAAATTCAAGGTTTCCCGAAACAAACTACAACCGTCATGGTATGACACACAAGCTTGGCTAAAACAGGCAATCGAGTGACCATTTCCAGGTTTTCTTACGTCATTAATTGAGTCATCTAAACCTGGTGTTGGCTTAGTGGTTAGGGTGGCGGCTTGGGATCCCAGGGTCCTGAGTTCAAGCCCCGTTGGCTGCTGAATTAACACCAGGGGGTTGACTCAGCCTGTCATCCTTCCGAGGTTGGTGAAATGAGTACCAGTGTACTGGTGCCGATGTATGCCGCGGTTAGAGTAGGTGTACCATATCCCTGTGTGTCGTAAGAGGCGATCAGGGTTGGCGTCAGGAAGGGCATCCGGCCATAAAACATTGCCTCAAGAAAAAGCCCAACCCCTGCACAGCAGGGGAAAATGGCTGCAAAAACGGTCATTTATTAATTTAGTCATCTCTGCATTCAATTAACTATCAATCTGATGTGCTTCACTGCAAATTCCTGCTGTATTTTGCAATTCGTGTTTCATTGGTTCCATCCAGTTTAATTGCTAAAAGAGCACACATGTGTGGTTTTCTGTACACCATCATCCCCAAGGAATATTATCTGCATGTATTTTGCCTCTCCTCACGATCATATATGGTCCTTGCATGCCCAAACGTGCTTAGCTGCAGTCTGTTATTGTAAGAAAAAGTAGATTGTTTAAGTGCATCATGCATTCAAAATTGCAAAAGTCTCGATCTGTTAGCACAATTAACTTTGGTACTTGTATCAATAACGTGTCTGTTTAGACCTCTACACTATGTTTTGTTTGGACCTGGTTCATACACCTTTGTTTATAATAAAGTATGCTTTGATGCTTGCTTCTCTTCAGTTCTGGTTGCATTGCAAGCTATTTTCTCCCTATGTTAGCATTCTCTGGGTTTCACATGGTTCTTCTTCTTCTTCTTTCGGCTGCTCCCGTTAAGGGTCGCCACAGCGGATCATCCGTATGATCTGCATAGTGATTTGGCACATGTTTTACGCCGGATGCCCTTCCTGACGCAACCCTGGTCGCCTCTTGCGACACAGGGATATGGTACACCTATTTTAACCGGGGTATACACCGGCCCAGTACACTGGTACTCATTTCGCCAACCTCGGAAGGATGACAGGCTGAGTCAGCCCCCTGGTGTATTAATTCAGTGGCTCAACGGGGCTTGAACTCAGGACCTTTTGGATCCCAAGCCGCTGCCCTAACCACTGCGCCAACACACCAGGCCCGGGTTTCACATGGTTAACTTGTTGAAATTTTCATGAGCCTTGTGCCCGCTTTGTGAAATTAAAAAATGCCGAACACATTTTCAGGTCTCTCAGTGTGAAAATGTCGTCACTCCAAAATTTCCACTTCCACAGTTGCAATGTTTATGTCATGCAAGATGAGAAACAAATCACAAAAAAGGATTTTTTTTGTTTCTTTCCTACAGATGATGATAATTGCAGGAACAACCCATGTGAGCATAATTGTTATGACATGTATGCTAATTACAACTGCAGCTGCAATTCTGGCTACATTGTTTCAGCATCTGACAACCATAAATGTGAAGGTAGGCAATTGCTTTTATTAATGGTGTTGATGGCACATTGCATTTTTAAAAGATATGATTAGTTGGATGGAATATTGCATGACATTTTTGATGGGAATGTTGGTGTTTGACAGTTTTAATTTGTGTCACAGGAGGAGCGATTTCATTTGGTTCAAATTTGACTGGATATTTGTTTATACTCATCACTAACGTTGTCTGTATAATTACAAAAATGGTGACTGTTCCACTCTCTCTATCTCACTTGTAGCCATCTTGATATTCAGCATGTCAATTATAGCAGGAAACATGTCGTGGATATTCATTACCAGCACCATAAAGATAAATTTTAATTAATAATCAATGAATACTAATCTGCCTTTATCACCAAAAGTGTAGAGTTCGTGGTTTTGAACCATCATCACGTGTGATGTTGTGTTCCATGCAAGAGAAAATGCTTTTTGGCTGCCAAATAGAAAAGTTGCCAAGTACAATGTTTGTCATGAGAGAGAGCTCTATTATTAAAGCTTTGATCCTTCAATACCAGGCTACTCACCTCGTCTGTATAATTGAGGTGAAATCATAAAAGAGAAGATCTGATTTATTTTGCCAAAATATTTGTCTGGCTGCTTCTCTAGTGTGAATATCTCCCATTGTATGCGATCATAACAATAGGGTAGGGGACGAGAGGGATGAGAGGTATTCTTGTAAACTTGGGTTGGTGTGCTTGCATTCACATCTAAAATCTTGGCTAATGATGTGGGTTTCCCAGATTAAACTTCCTCCAGCTGTATGCATCTGTCCATTGTGTGCTAATGTTATTAGTCAGAACTCATTGGTGATCAAAACGATGTCTACTGATATTTTTGCACTAGATTTATGTACAAGCAATGTTACAGACTTTAGATCAGTGGAGGGAATCTCTCTATTTTTCTAATACAGTACCTTCAAAGTTTTTGATTGTCTTGTATTCTTTTTTCTTTGCTTCATATTCTTCATGTGTGATGAGCACAATATTTTAACATGTTTAATACATATATGATATTGTGTAAATGTATTCTTTTTTGGAACTCAAGCAATCTTGCTTCAACATGTTTTCCGAAATGAGGCATCACTTGCTCGTTCCAGCATGTTGGGCCCAGTTTAAGTTTGCTCCCTTTCCACTTAAGTTTCTTGCATGGTGTGTGATCGCTGAAAAATCAAGAACGGGCACAGGCTTTTTCAACACCAAGAAGACGGAACATTGAATCCTTTGCAGAGACTCGTCGGGGAATATAAATTATATTTATTATTGGGAGTGAACGATCAATATGAAAGTAGATCTGCATGCGGACTCACATATTGACTGTCCAAAAGATCAATTTCAATCCCCTCTCCTGTCCCTTTGGTAGTGGGCAAGGCTAAATGAGAGGCCCAGATGCAAAAGACACAAAGGTAACATTGAATCCGGAAAGAATGATTGTCCAGCACAAGTTAATCAAGTGATTCAAAACAAATCAGTAATGTCTGCTGATTCAAAGTCAGTGAATAATGAATTAAACTGATGTGCATTTGAACCAACAATGTGTAGAATAACATCCTGACAATTGCCTGTGGAGTAAAAAACTGTGCAATTATACCGCCTTAATCAAAACCTAAAACATCAAAATTAAACAATCAATATATGGGCAATTCCGCAGTTAGTAACGTTACATTTTAGGGACATTCTCATTATTTAGATAAGCGTCCTTTCTCTATCTGTGGATGTAAAGTCTCATTAATGTCACCAGAGATCAACTTAGTCTAGACGTAGAACAGAGCAAAGAATGAAATCATTTCATGAAACATTCTAGAAGAAAGAACTGCTTTTAATGCTGGTTAGTAACGTCCTTTTTTGTAACGTTACTAACCGGCATTAAAAGCAGTTCTTTCTTCTAGAATGTTTCATGAAATGATTTCATTCTTTGCTCTGTTCTACGTCTAGACTAGGTTGATCTCTGGTGACATTAATGAGACTTTACATCCACAGATAGAGAAAGGACTCTTATCTAAATAATGAGAATGTTACTAACTGCGGAATTGCCCATATTCGTTTAAAAAGTGTTATCGTTGAATTTAGGAGCAAAAAATAGTTCATGTGAGATCTTCATCTGGATTTCCAGAATTACTGCTAACTTGTATTACCCCTCAAATGTTGTTTGTTCAGCTTCTGTGAACAATAACATTTAATTCACTGCTTGTTCTTCAAGTCTGAAAATCTATGACTGCTTTATATACTCATGTCCTGTTTCCAACAGATATCAATGAATGTGACAATTCAACTGCGTGCGTGAAAAATGCCGATTGCATCAACCTGAATGGAACCTACAATTGCACCTGCCGGGAAGGATTTGTTGGAAACGGTGATATTTCCTGTGAAGGTGTGTTGGCTTGATTCATGCGCTGAATTATTTTAACTAGATCATGATCAGATTAATTTTAATAGTCATCTGTTACTCATAGTTGGGCGCTTTCATGATGCCTACACTGTTTACCTCAAATCGCTTATCCCATGGAAAGACTGCCACACTGGTTCAATTAATTAACAATTTATTATGCAAGAGACATTTTAATAATTTCTCTCAAAAAATGTTTCAGTTATGCAACAGATTTTATGGGACAGATAGATTTGTCTGAATATCCTTGTTTCATCCATGCATTCTGATGACATTTATTCATATTTTGTTGTTTACGATTAATTAATTTGGGACGTGATGATGATATGAGTTGAATATTTTTGTTCTGTATTTCTTCGATATCAGATGTTGATGAATGTAACAGTGAAAAGGTCTGTGGAAATCATTCAATATGCCTGAACATGATTGGTTCTCATAATTGCTCATGTGAGAGAGGCTATGAAGGAGATCCCTGCATGGGTGAGTTTTTCTTTAATACCAATCCATATGGTCAGCTTTTTATAAAATAAACAAATTCCATGTCGTATATCAAATTACCCCGACACATTTAACGATTGGCTCTTGAAATAATATGTATTCATGCTCTTGTGCTTTAATCTGTGCGAAAATCTCACTGCTCCGACACCACAGCCAGCTGTTGAACCTCCTCTTTGAATGTTAAAAAAACACGTGATGCCAGATACGTGATGATCAGTTCAGTCAAACAAATGTTGTGGACAGAGCAGGTGGTAATAAAAAGGAAATAATAGGACAGAAATTGACCATGTGCTCGTTGATGGTTGCTGGAGGATGATCCAGAACTGCAGTGTCTACTGGAGTGCTCAGTTCCTCAATACTGACCACAGGCTTGTTGTAGCAACTTTGAAGTTGCAACTTAAATCCAGGAGAATGGTACCATCCTAGCCTCGGCTTGACGTTGGCAAGATCAAGGATGAGAGGGTAGCTGAGGAGCTTGCAAGCAGGCTGAGTGGGGATTTGGGGGGGTCTGGGTGCTTTGGGAGATCCTGAAGAGTTGTGGAGTGCCTTCAAGACCACAGTCCTTGAGGTTGCCGGTGGGTGTCTTGGAACTCACCGTTGGGCGAAGACGAATTTCATCTTTCTTCTCTGTTTGTTTGTTTGTTTGTTTGTGTGCTTGTTTGGCTGTTTGCCTGCACAGAATGTACTGACACAGGCCACAGTCACTACCTCATGGTAGCCAGGATCAGGACTCGTTATCTTTTTTCAACTGAGTTCCTCCATAAAGTGTGTATAATTAGAATGTGAGTACGTCTCTAAAGTATGTATGGTACAATTAGAATGTGAGTATGTCCACAGAATAAGTATTATAAAACCACACTGAACAAGTCTGGATGAGTGTATGCAATCTTTGATTGCTTGTTCTAGTTATTTCATTATTCCATGTTATACTTACTACCCTCATTGCAGTTCAAGTTCCCTATTGTTTCTCAGCAAACTGTTTTTCCAGTCTCAAAATAATTTTTTTAATAACCATTGAAAATACTACTTGTAGAATTTTACATATCACAATGAAATGCTGTATATTTCATGTTAAAATAACTAAATTCACTGAATTAAAATGTACTGCCATAATTTTGAAAAATTTCCTTTCATGTTACACAGATGTGGATGAATGCAAAGGGAATAATGATTGTCATTCCAATGCAACCTGTTCCAATATGGATGGTGGCTATAACTGCACCTGCAAGGGAGGATTTGCTGGCAATGGATTGGTTTGCACAGATGTTGATGAATGTGAAAGTAGCATCAACGATTGTGATCCGAACACCACGTTGTGTGTAAATGGAAATGGAAATTACCTGTGTGAATGTCGCACTGGATATGGAAACCTTTCTGCAGGAAAATGTGAAGGTAAGGTTTTCGGGAAATATTTTGGGGGGCGGTGGGGTGGGGGGAATGGAATATATTCAAACTCCCATTGTTTATCAAGTTTGCTGCAGCAAAGTTATTCAGAAGAGATGCTTTCTGTCTGCAATTATCGGTAACTAAAAGATCCCAAGGGAGCTCAAAACACTGCTGCTCCAAATTCTTCATAATCACGGATGTTATTTGGTCGCCATCTTGACTTTATTTATTGTTATGCAATTAATGGTCAAGACAGTCCATGCAGTATTGAGAATGTTTCATCTCCACCTTTCATTTGCCCTTTTGGATGATGCATTGAAATCATACTCACGATCATGGAGCCAAATGACATGAATAGTTAAACATATATTGGTGGATTGATATGCTGAATGTTCAGATACATTAACATGCTGAAAGGCCATTCCTATTAAATATAACAAACAAGAGATGTTGTTGATACTTGCCTCCAGCACAAACACCATTGGCTCAGATCATCGACCATTTTGTTTCACATAAGTTGAAAGGGTGCTCAAGCCACAACTTGTGGATTGCACTGTGTCGAGTTCGTTCGAGCAGGAATTTGTTATTTGGAAAGCATGTCAGCATTGTTCAACAACTCGTTTCAAAGACATCCTGGAATTTGCAACATCAACCAGAAGTCAATCCTGGAAGATGGGCCCACAACCCACAAATCATGGTCATTTGAGAGACGAAAAACTTTTTGATGCAATATTCTTGCTTTCAAAGCACCAATCTGATAGATTATAGTCGAGTGAAGAATTGAACTAAGACTAGACAGGTAAAACACAAGTGCACTACCTCTGTGCCATCCTGTTGGTTAACAAGCAAGAGGTAGCAGCAAGCAATTAAACCCATCTGAAAACAAATATATACTTTCAAAAGAAAGGAGAATTTTAGGAAAAACAAATTCTCATGTTAGCATTCACCAAACAGTATTAATATAACAAAGCAGAATTTTAAATCTTTCCCCACTTCACTCCATCCCCCTTTCCTCCTCGCCTGCTCAACCTCCCTTACCTTTTTCTTCCCGTCCATTCAACCTCCCTTACCTTTTTCTTCCCGTCCATTCAACCTCCCTTACCTTTTTCTTCCCGTCCATTCAACCTCCCTTACCTTTTTCTTCCCGTCCATTCAACCTCCCTTACCTTTTTCTTCCCGTCCATTCAACCTCCCTTCCCTTTTTCTTCCCATCCATTCAACCTCCCTTCCCTTTTTCTTCCCGTCCATTCCAATGCCGCCGTCTTCCTTCTGTTTTTTTCTATTACATTCTCAACTCAGCACCCCTCTCTCAATTGTACTATTGATCTTGCCGTATTTTAAAAAAGCAGCGGATTTACACCTCGTCCAAAAATAACAATGACATATTTCATGCCTGATATAGTCATGGACAAAAGAATAAAACTGATGGATTAAATATTTTCTAATGAAGAATGAGGCTCTTCTAAAAGTGAGAAAAGAAGGTAAAATGAGAATATTGTGTGTTTGAGAGAAATTGTACTTAAACTTGTTTCCAGCCCAGACTTGAAGGCACTTCAGGTAGAAACAGATATAAACAAAAAACTAAACAAATCACAAAGAGGATGTATTTGTTAAAAATGTAAGTTTAACTATCTTGTATAATCGTAACAAATTAAACTAATGGTTAATAACAATGTTTCACTAATCTGTTCCTGTCTCACAGACATCGATGAATGCAAACTTGGAACCTCAAACTGCAGAGGGAAGAACGAAATTTGCACAAACACCATCGGCCTGTACCAATGTGATTGTGAAAATGGCTATGACCGAATCAATATCAGCTGTGTGGGTGAGGAATAAATTCCTGTTCAATCCCACACACGTTTCACAAAATCTTATTTAAATATAGAACTCAGAGATTGCTTAATTACCTTTGATTCATTGAAAAAAACAGCATCAACTTGATTGAAAAGATTGTTTCAAAACAAAATTACAAAAACCACAGAAAAACAATCAATTGGATATTTTGTCTGAAAAATGTGAAATTGTTGGTTTTACAAACTTTGCAGGCACGTACGAGCTGAGATGAATGTACTTCATCCACACTCTCTCATTGCTTTCCCTCTCTACTCATCGTTTTTACTTGTCATCATTAATGTTTCTCTCCCCCACCCTCACCCCTTCCTCTTCATGCTTGTGTCCTTCATCCCTCTATAATTTATTATCACCCACTTTGCACTATTTCTATTGGGAAGGCAGATGCCAAATCAAAAGAGGCAAGGGCAACGGACCTCACTCCAAAACCAGCCAACAGACAAAATTAAACACAACTACATAATCTCCTGCTTAGTGCACCCTAACTGCGCTGCAAAGTACAGCAAGTCACGGCCAACCACAAATCCACCCTCCCCAGCCCCTACCTCTCCTCTAAACACTCACATCCATGGCATGCAGTTATGCTGTTATGGTCAACATTGTGGCCCAACATGGTCCTGGTCTTTTCATGCAGTTCATGCGGACCCCTCAGACCAATTTATTTTTCACTATTTGGCAAAGGTGCCACTCCTGTGTATATATTACCTCACTGACTGTTAAATCTGTGCAGTGGAAGCAAGATTCTGTGCTGGAGGTCCATTTATTTATGTTTCAGCATCTGCTAATATTCATACAATGAACATTCTGCTGTCAGCTCCATCTGGCATGAAACCGTTGTGGTTCCTTGTCATTGGTATTTTCTGTGCAGCTGCTACATTCTGCTCCTATGCCACAGCCAGCTGTTGAACCTCCTCTTTGACTGAAAAAAATGAACTTTATGCCAGACATGTGATGCTCAGCTCAGTCAAACAGGTGGTGTGGACAGACACAGGGAGATAACAAGACACAATGAAATAGCCCCATTATGGTGATGAAACAGAAGATGGTCTACAAGATGCTGAGGGGCAGCAAACTGTCACACCTAGCAGCACATCTCTGCTCTGGGCCAGAGACGCGCTCCTGAGCTGTTTCACGCCACCAGTGGTGTGATGCTCCGCTCATCGCCCATTGATCCAACTCCACTCACTCACTCTTCTCCACCCCTTTGGCTTTGTGCCAGAGGAACTCACTCGCCAACTGATCTCCACTCTTTCAGGAACTACTTCATTCACTTGTCTCTGCTCACGGAGTTCTCTGTTCAACTCTGCAATGCATCCATCACTCCAGTGCGAGTGTAGGCATGCATGGGAGTGGATAACACTTTAATTTTTGGCAGATTTTGTTTTCTGTAATTAAGGATTATCCACATATCCTTTTTCGATGTTTATGACTAGGGAACTGAGTTTAGGATGGAAGTAGTGTTTGGAGTGAGTTTCAAGCTTGCACACCTCTATATTTCAAGCAGACAGGACTCGCATGTTGATGCAGTAACCATCGTACAACGTAAAAGAAGAGGTGCTATATAGGCTTGCTGTCACCAGCCAGCAGATTTTCCATCTTATCCATTTGACACTTTGGATGTTTTGTGTCTACCTCGGAAAAGAGATTTCCTTTTATCAGTGAAACGCAAATACAAATCTGGGGAAAGGAAGGACACGGGAGTTGAAAGGATAAGTAACCTGGATCAGAAGTTTTACGTGTGTAACATGTCTCGAGGAGTTTAGCCACAATTCTGGTGGTAAAATTGTGATGTTTTTGTTTGGGTTGGCAATGTTTAGTCTGTTGTAAGATCCTGGGTCATGTTTCAGATCGACTTTGACTTCTGGAAGTATTTTCACGGAGTCCATGTGTCCTGCAATGTTAATCTTCCAACGATGACAAATATAAATGCGAAATTAGATAGCCTAGCTATAAAGCAAACTACAATGAGTCAAGCCACAGATAATATGACCAAATTGTGACTAACACTGTAAGTTTACACTGACCCTGACCAAGATGAAATGTTCGATAGGCTATTCTAAGAAGTGAAGGATAGACTTGGTGTCTTTACAGAGGACAACAACGAGAGATATGAAGACCAAAGAAGACAAGTTTTATGGTCCTCCGATATATAAGAAACCATGCTGCAATAATAAGAGAGGACAGGGATTGGGAAAGATGGAATGACAACATGATAGTGTTCAAATTGTCTGAGAGCCGAGCTGATGATATCTCCATGCAAAAGGAAGACACTCACAATTTCAATTCAGATGGAACAAATTAATAATCTCACAAGACATAATTTATCAAATTTCGAGAATAGGTAAGAATGGTGAGAAAGCACAAATTATGTGTTGTCATTTGGATGTAGCACGTAGCTGTGTGTTAGCATCAGTTCTTGCAGGGGCAAGGCAGTGCCATGGACGCAGTTCCCCCTGTAGGTTTGAGCAGCAATTTGGAATTTGTCCATCTTGTCGGTAAATGATCGCGTACTCTTCGTGAAGGACACTCGGATATTTAACGTTCATCAACGAATACAAGCAGAAGAGATGCCCAATTTAACGTTCATTCAAGAGATCGTGCAGACATTGATGCCTCACCCTGCCTGTGAAACACAAGGATGAGAGTTTAAAGTGGGGCCAAGATTCGAACCCAGACGAGATAACATTGTGATTCAAACCCTGGGTTTATAGCTGGGCCAAGATTCAAACCCAGCTTCGAGGTGAGGGCATGTATCTCTCGGCTAACTGGCAGGTCTACCCTGTGTGCAATATTCAAAGACAGAGGAAATAAATGTGGAGATACTCTCCGGTAAAAGAAAAAAACAAAGGACGTGAGAGATGATTTCAGGGAGTTTCTGAGTTTGTCTATCCTTCTAGATTATACCCCCAAAAAGCGGGAAGAGAGGACGGTAGAAGGGGTTGCTGCGGGTGTATGGACGTGTGGCTCATTTTCCTCATGCTGATCCTGCTTACCAGATTCTTTCAGCGAGGGAGGATCATGAGTGGAGGAAGCCAACGGGTGAAACATGTACCTCGTGGTTGCAGCAGGTTGATCAGCATCTCAAAGAGATGGGAATGGGCCAGGCATCTGCCTGGGCGATGGCCAGACGGAGTCCTGTGGAGTACCGGCAGAAAGTGGATGCACTGACGTGTTGCTTCAGAGCACGCTCCCACACCTGACCTGACCTGAGTTTCTTCAATGGAAATACAATGGAGAGAAGAATTTGTTCATTCAATGGGTGTAAGAGCTGAACTTCCTCAAATGGAAAGAAGCAGTCTCCTTTTCCAACAGCATTCTTAAGAGAAGCATTATACCCCCCTCCTTCACATTCAATATGTCCCCTCCTCGAAAAATATTCCAAACAGAAGTGGAGCAGGACAAAATGCAAACGGTTTAGCTGATGTTCTAACTTCACAGATTTCAGTTTTAGAGCACTCTGCACGAAAAGCTATGCTTACAAATGCAAACTGTTTAACGAACATTTCTGATGAATTGGAAGGAGAGACTCATGTGAAATCGCTCGATGTGTTTGCTGCTTCGGATGCGCTCCCAAAGAATTCCCGACACAAATGAAATTAAACCGAGAGTGTGATTGAAACTTAATAGGATGTTCCTTCTAAATCCTGATCTGACATAATTTGAAAGACCCTCCAATCCAGGTAGATCTCCAGATTAATTATACTCCAACAGCAACAACAACAGCAACAACAGCAGCAGCAGTACACACAGATGTTCCAAACTCATTTCCATGCATGTTCCAATGTACTCAGCGTTTTGCAGCTGCTGGATAGCAAGCTGAGAGTCGGCTTACCATTGCGTTTTTGGCCTGGGTCTGAATACCAACAGGTTCTGATGGAACAAAAAAACAGCTGTTTTGCATCAGCAGTTCCAGCAAAGTGTGCTGCATCTCAGAGCATGCCACCCTTCATCAGCTTTGTTTGCAATTTGAAGGTGGAAGTTAAAGTGCTTTCACATCTTTTGAAAAGCAGAGGCAATTGTCTGCTGGTACTCTTGGCCAGTACGTTGTATCTGAGAGAATACCACCCTTCACCCACTTAGTATGCATTATATGGGACATGATGAAGTTCTTACACTATCTTTTGAAAAATGTTGGCAATTGTGCAACAGGATCCTGGGAATAATCTCTGCATGGAATTATTTGTTAAATTAGCATTGCTGGCAGTTGTTGGGAGATCATATGTGTGGATGCAGCACAGGCATGATGGCCCAAATGGCTTCCTCCAATAAAGTTGGAATTTATTTATAGTACAACAATATCTTTCACAATGTGTAATTATTTCTTTATGCAGTTAATAGAAATGGACCACCTACAACCGATACAACATCTCAACCAGGGTCAAGTGCAGCAACTCAAGTAGTCTCAACAACCTCTACAGCCACAGGTAAAACAGGATCTGTGTCGAAATCAACAGCAGGCATTTTAATGAAATGTATTTTTGAAGCAAAAATATCAAAGAGACTGTACATGTATTCCTCACCAGTTTAGAACAAGTCAAGATTGGCCTATTGTACTTCAGGTCAAACTTTTCAAAACAGCCATAGGCGATTTTAACATCTAAAATAAGTTTACCAAAACACCAGCACAAACACGGAAAACAACAATGCCAAACAAACATCTTCCACATTCTATCAGGGCATCAATGTACATCTGAGATGCAGTCGAGGCCAAAGGTCAATCGTATAGGGTTTGGAAAATTTATGTTTATTTGCTGATTCATTCTCCCCTTTATATTTTCTGTTAAACCTGCCACTTGTTTTCCATCTGAGAGTGTGCTCTGCAGTCCAAAATGAAGGAATTGGCTTGTTTTGAGTTGGAAGGAATATTTTCTATTTCTGTCATTCTTTGCGAAAAAGTTGCAGTTATTTATTAGGAGTAATTGGTTACAGCTGATTTCAAGGGTGAGGGACATGATTGTCATTGGATTTATCATCATGGGGACTGTTACTGGGACTGCTCGTCTGAAATCAGTATTTGAGAACAGAGAAGTGATCAACCTGGTTTATGAAGACATCATTTTCTACATGTGTTGTTCACATTATCATCTCATTCATAGAGTTCTTCCTGCTTCCAATATACTCATCAAATGTTTATGATATCGTTGTAACCCACACGTTAATACTTTTATGGTTTCGGTTTGATGAGTTGGTAGTCTTCTCATCAATGACTTTTCCTTCCTGGGTTTGATTACCAATTGTCTTTGACTTAATGGGAAAATGCCATTTTAATATCAGCAGTACCAACAAAGTACGCAGCACCTCAGAGCATGCCACCCTTCACTCGTTCTGTTTGCATTTATATGGTGGATTAAGAAGCTCTGACACTCTACATTATCTTTTGAAAAGTGTAGGAAATTGTGTGTTGGTATATTGTGAAAATCTCTGTGTTGAGTTATTCATTTCACACTGCCATCAGTGGTTGGTGGATCTTATGTGTAGATGTATGAGATCATTGGTGTGGATGCATGATGGCTGAAATGGCTTCCTCCTTCACTGAAATTTTGAATTGATCTGTACTTCAACAATATCCTTCACAAACTCTAATTATGTTTTTTATTCATTCAGGTGAAACATCAGGAGTAACAACAGTCTCTACCACTGATATGTCTCAGCCAGGGTCAAATGCAACAACTCACGTCATATCTACAATCACGACAGCCACAGGTAAAACAAGTAGTGTGTCTTAATCAACAGCAGTTATTTTAATGGAATGTATATTTTAAGCAAAAATATAAAAGAGATTACATGGAATATTCCTTCCCGGTTCAGAAGATGTCAGTGCCGGTCTCTTGCACTTCAGATCATACTTTCAGACACAATACGAGGCAATTTTAACATCAAAAACAAGTTTACCAAAATGTCCACACAAACACAGAAAATATCAAAAGCTCATACTGCCTGCAGTAGTTGGGAGATCTGATGTGATTCATCATCGATAGTGTGGCACAAATGGCTTCCTCCTGCATCGAACTTCAAATTTATTTTTCTTTCAAAACACTCCTTCGCAGTCTTATGACTTGTTTGTGCAGATGAAATACTCGGAGAAGTCACAATCTCTGTAACTGGTTTGACAACTCACCTGATGTTTGCAGCTGCAACAAGAATTATGTCTAATGAGATGAAGATCAGATTCCAAATAATTACAATGCAAGGTGGGAGTTCTTTATTGTGGAATAGCAAGTACCACCCGACACTTCACTGGCGGGAATACAAAAGGATGGAGGGAGTAAAAGAGTGGGGAAGAGGGAGAGACAGGTGGGGGAGAGAGCGTGGGGAGAGTGAAGAGGTGGTGAGAAAAAGAGAGGAGGGAGGAGGGGCGTGGAGGGGTGGGGGAAGGGAAGACTGTGAGGTGAGAGGAAGGGAAGCCAGACGTGTGGTGGAGCGTTCATTACGATTCATATCGTCTCTTCAAAATGATTCTGCATAGAATAAGAGTGAAGATGGAAACAAAATAATGTCTGAAATCCATTTTCTACCAGTCATCCGATAAACATGGCCCGGAGACAAACTCCCGTCTGGAGACAAACTCCTGTCCGACAAGTCCGGAGCCAAACTCCCGAACAAACATAAATACCGCCCGGATACTTCTGGAGCCAAGCTGTCGGTTCGAGCAGCAATTTGGAATTTGTCCATGGTGCCCTGTTAATGATCGCCTCCTCTTCCAAAAGGACACCATCCAATATTAAACATTCATCAACTAATACATGTAGAAGGGATGCCCAATTTAACGATCGTTCGAGGGATAGTGCACACAACGATGCCTCGCCCTGCCAGTGAAAAACCAGGATGACAGTTTATCACTGGGCCAAGATTCAAATCCAGGTGAGACAATATTGTGATTCAAACCCAGGGTTTATAGCTGCGCCAAGATTTGAACCTGGCTTCGAGGTGAGGGCACCTACCTCTCGGCTAACCGGCCAGTCCACCTGATGTGTGACATTCAAGGATCGACAAAATAAATGTGGAGATACTCTCCGGTGCAAGAAAAAACTCGGGACATGAGAGATAATTTCAGGGAGTTTCTGAGTTCGTCTATTCTGCTGGATTATACCCCCCAAAAATTTGGAAGAGAGGAAGATCATATTTAGGGAGTTGCTGCAGCTGTACAGACATGTGGCTCATTTTCCTGATGCTCATCCTCTCAGCGAAGGAGCCTCGTGAGTGGAGGAAGACAACGGTTCGACCACGTGCCTCATGGTTGCAGCAAGTTGATTGGCATCTCAACGGGATTGTGATGGGCCAGGTATCAGCCTGGGGGATGGCCAGACAGAGGCCTGTGGTGTACTGGCAGAAAGTGGATGCAGTGACGTGCTGCTCCGGCGCACGCTCTCATACCTGACCTGACCTGACCTGACCTGAGTTGCTTCAATGGAATTAGAATGGAGAAAATAATTTGTTTATTCAATGGGTGTATCAGTTGAACTTCCTCAAAATAGAAACAAGCAGCCTCCTTTTCCCACAGTATTCCAAACAGAAACATTTTTCGCTCCTCTTTCCCATTCAGTGTTTCCCCCTCCTCTCAAAATATTCCAAACAGAAGTGGAACGGGACAAAATGCAAACTGTTTAGCTGATGTTCCAAAACCACAGATTTCAGTTTTAGAGCACTCTGCACGAAAAGCTATGCTTACAAATGCCAACTGTTTGACGAACATTTCTGATGAATTGGAAGGAGAGACTCATGTGAAATCGCTCGATGTGTTTGCTGTTTCGGATGCGCTCCCAATGAATTCTCGACACCAAAGAAATTAAACGAAGCGTGTGATTGAAACTTAATGGGATGTTCCTTCCAAATCCTGTTCTGACATTATTTGAAAGACCCAACAATCCAGGTAGATGTCCAGATAAACGACTCGAACAACAGCAACAGCAGCATCGACAGGAACAACAGCAGCAGCAATTCGCACAGATGTTCCAAACTCATTCCCATGCATGTTCCAATGTACTCATAAAATCATGACATTGTTCCACAACAACAAAATAAACCATTTCCTGCGTTTTGCAGCTGCTGGATAGCGAGCTGAGAGCAGGCTTGTCATTGGAGTTTCTGGCCTGGGTCTGAATACCAACAGGTTCTGATGGAACAAAAATACAGCCGTTTTGAATCAGCAGTACCAGCAAAGTATGCTGCATCTCAGAGCATACCACCCTTCATCCGCTTTGTTTGCAATTTGAAGGTGGAAGTGAAAGTGCCTTCACATCTTTTGAAAAGCAGAGGCAATTGTGTGCTGGTACTCTTGGCCAGAACGCTGTATCTTTAAGAATACCACCCTTCACCCATTTACTTTGCATTATATGTTAAATATTATTTCCGAGTTTGTGGTTTCGTGTCGCGCTATCTTCGACTTTGTTCTGCGCTCGAGTAACGTGATATTCGGCTTGCATTATCTCAAAGACCATATGAGGTGCGTGGTACAAAAAAAAGTAAATAAAATGGTTCTGAAACAGTGAAATCGTATTCCACTTACTGCATTAAAGTAAAATTACTACTGATACTCTGCATCAGTTCCTTTCTCAAACACACCCACCCCAACATGTCGCGCAGAGTGTGGGTTATGCTGGTGGTACATTATGACGTTCTTACACTATCTTTTGAAAAGTGTTGGTAATTGTGCAACAGTATCCTGGTGGTAATCTCTGCATGGAAATATTTGTTTAATTCGCATTGTTGCCAGACTTTGGGAGATCTTCAGTGTGGATGCAGCACAGACATGATGGCTTAAATGGCTTCCTCCTTCAATAAAATTTTGAATTTATTTGTACGACAACAATATCCTTCACAAAATCGAATGATTTATTTATGCAGGTGAAACATCAGGAGGAACTACAAACTCTATGACTGATAAAAGTAAAACATCTCAGCCAGGGTCAAGTGCATCAACTCATGTGGTGTCACCAACCTCATTAGCCACTAGCAAAACAAGCTCTGTGTCTAAATCAACAGCAGGTATTTCATGAAATGTATTTTTTCAGCAAAAATCAAAAGCAGTTCGAACATATATTCTCTACCGGTTTAGAACAGGTCAAGATCGGCCTATTGTACTTCCGATCAAACATTGCGATACCACCAGAGGCTGTTTTAACATCAAAAACAAGTTTTTCAAAATGTCAACACGAACACACAAAATAACAAAATTTCCAAGGAAACTGATCTTCCAGATTCTGTGAGGGCATCAATGTACATCTTTGATTCAGTCGAGGCCCAAGGTCTTTCATGTATGGTTTGAAAAATTCTATGTTTGTTCTGATTCTTTCTCCCCTTTTTCTTTGCTGTGAAACCTGCCACTTGTATACCATCCGAGAGGGTGCTCTGCAGTCTACAGTGGTTAGAAAATATTTGTGAACACTTTGGAATTTTCTGTATTTCTGCATGAATTTAACCTAAAATGTGATCAGATCTTCATCGAACTCATATCAATAGATACAGAGAATCTGGTTAAACAAATATCACACAGCAAAATCTACTTTTTCATTTATTTATTGAGCAAAATGATTCAACATTCAATTTATTTGTTGGAAAATGAATGTGAACCTCCAGGTTAATCAGCTCAATTTTGGGGGGTAATTGCAGTCTGGTGTTTCAATCAATGGGATGGCAATCAGCAGTGTGTTTGGTTGACCCTGTCCAATATGAAAAACATAAAATTTATTCTACAAAACCATTTCTAAAGATTTTAGGCTCCACCAATCCTCTCTCTCTCTCTCTCTCTCTCTCTCTCTCTCTCTCTCTCTCTCTCTCTCTCTGTCTCTCTGTCTCTGTCTCTCTGTCTCTGTCTCTGTCTCTGTCTCTGTCTCTGTCTCTGTCTCTGTCTCTGTCTCTGTCTCTGTCTCTGTCTCTGTCTCTCTCTGTGTCTCTGTCTCTCTCTCTCTCTCTGTGTCTCTGTCTCTGTGTCTCTCTCTGTCTCTCTCTGTCTCTCTCTGTCTCTCTCTCTCCTTATGGCTGCTGGTTGCATCATTGGTAAGGGACACAGCTATGCCACTGATGCAGTGTCCCGATTACCAGTACACTGTTTCTCCTTTTGTTGACCTCAGAAGGATGACAGGCTGAATCAATCCCACCTGCTATTAATTCAGTGGTCAACAAGGCTCAAACTCAGGACCCTAGGATCCCAAGCCAGCCACCCTAACTGCAAAGCCAACACCAAGCTTCACAATCCACTGTCAGACAGATAATGTACAAATGGAGAAAATTCAACACCATTGTTACTCTTTCCAGGTGCAGTCGTCCAATGAAAATCACTCCAAAAGCAAGGTGTACAATAATCCAGGAGGTCACAAAGAACCATCGGGTAATGTCTGAAGGATCTTCAGGTCGCTCTTGCATTTTTTTACGTCAGTGTTCATGAGTCCACCATGAGGAAAGCACTGAACAAGAATGGTGTGCATGGGAGGATAGCAAGGTGGAAACCACTGACCTCCAAGAACAACATTGCTGCCCATCTCATAATTGCCAAATAACACCGAGATGGTCCAGAGGACAATTGGAAGAATGTTCTGTGGATAGATAAGTCGAAAGTGGAACGTTTTGCCTTAAATGAGAAATGGTATGTTTGGCGAAAACCAAACACTGCATTCCAACAAAAGAACCTCAATCCAACCGTAAATCATGGTGGTGGCAGTATCATGGTTTGGGGCTGCTTTTCTGCTTCAGGACCTGGACGGCTTGCCATCATTGATGGAACCATGAATTTTGGAATATACCAGCAAATTCTTCAGGAGAATTTCAGGTTCATCCATCCATGAGGTGTAGCTAAACAGAAAGTTGGTCATGCAGCAAGACAACAATCTTAAACACAAATATATCTACAACAGAATGGCAGGAAACGTTTGATTGAAGTTATTGCTGCTCAAGGGGGTGCCACCAGTCTCTGAATGTCAAGGTTCACATACTTTTTCTGACAAAGAAATTGAATGTTGGATCATTTTGCTCAATAAATACATGGAAAAAGTCGATTTTTTTGTGATATCTGTTTATTCAGGTTCTCTTTATCTATTGTGAGAACATTGATGAAGATCTGAATACATTTTCGTCAGATTTATGCAGAAATACAGAAAATTTGAAACGGTTCACAAACTATTTCTCACCACTGTAAATGCAGACATTGGCTTGTTCTGAGCTGGAAGGAATATTTTCAACTTCTGTCGCTCTTTGCGAAACAGTTGCTGTTATTTATTCGGAGTAATTGGTTACAGCTGATTTCACGGGTCAGAGACATGATGGTCATTGGATTTATAATCATGGGGACTGTTACTGAGACTGATATTATGAACTCAGTATTTGAGAACAGAGAAGTGATCAACCTGGTTTCTGAAGACATCCTTTTCTACGTGTGCTGTTCACATTATCATCTCATTCACAGAGTTCTTGTTGCTTACAATATACTCATCATTTGTTTATGACATCATTGTAACCCACACATTAATAATTCAATTATTTAGGGTTGATGAGTGGTAACCTGCTCATCAATGACTTTTCCTTCCTGTGTTTGATTAGCAATGGGCTTTGATTTAATGGGAAAAGGCCATTTTAAAATCAGTCGTACCAACAAAGAACGCAGCACCTCAGAGCATGCCACTTCACCCGTTCTGTTTGCATTTTTATGGTAGATTAAGAAGCTCTGATACTCCACATTATCTTTTGAAAAGTGTGGGCAATTGTGTGTTGGTATCTTGTGAAAAATCTCTGTATTGAGTTAGTCAATTCACACGACCGTCAGTGGCTTCCTCCTTCACTAATATTATGAATTTATTTGTACTTCAACAATGTCATTCACAAACTCGAATTATTTTTTATTTATTCAGGTGAAATATCAGGAATAACTACAGTCTCTGCTGCTGATACGTCTCAGCCAGGGTCAATTGCAACAACTCACGTCGTATCTACAGCCTCTGCAGCCACAGGGAAAACAAGCTCTGTGTCTAAATCAACAGCAGGTATTCAATGAAATGTATTTTTTAAGCAAAAATCAAAAAAAGATTGCACATATATTCTTTACCGGTTTCCATCAGGTCAAGATCGGCCTATTGTACTTCAGATCAAACATTCCGATACCACCAGAGGCTGTTCTAACATCGAAAACAAGTTTACCAAAATATCAGAACAAACGTACAAAATAACAAAAATTTCAAACAAACTCAACTCCCAGATTCGATCAATGCTCATCTGAGATGCAGCCGAAGCCAAAGGCCCATCATTTCGTGTTTGGAAAATTCATAATGTTTATTCTGATTCACCAACCTTTATATTTTCTGTTAAACCTGCCACTGTATTCCATCTGAGTTTGCTCAATAAATTGTATTCCATCTGAGAGTGTATTCCACTTGTATTCCATCTGAGAGTGTGCTCTGCAGTCCAAAATGAAGGAATTGACTTGTTCAGAGCTGGCAGGAATTTTTTCGATTTCCATCCCTCTGTTCGAAAGAGTTGCAGTTATTTATTTGGAGTAATTTGTTACAACTGATTTCACGGGAAAGAGACATAATGTTCATTGGATTTATATTAATGGGGACTGTTACTGAGACTGCTCGTCTGACATCATTATTTGAGAACAGAGAAGTAATCAACCTGGTTTGTGAAGACGTCCTTTTCCACATGTGTTGTTCACATAATCATCTCATTCATCGAGTTCTTCTTGCTTGCAACATATTCATCAAATGTTTATGACATCGTCGTAACCCACATGTTAATAATTCAATCATTTCGGTTTGATTTGTTGGGAGTGCTCATCATTGGGGTTTCCTGCCTGTGTTTGCTAACCAATGAGTTTTGACTTCATGGGAAAATGCCATTTTTTATTCAGCAGTACCAACAAAGAACGCAGCACCTCAGAGCATGCCACCCTTCACTCGTTCTGTTTGCATTTTTATGGTAGATTAAGAAGCTCTGACACTCTACATTATCTTTTGAAATTTTTTGGAAATTGTGTGTTGGTATCTTGTGAAAAATCTCTGCATTGAGTTATTCAATTCACACTGATGTCAGTGGTTGCTTGATCTTATGTGTAGATGTACCAGATCATCGGTGTGGATGCATGATGGCTGAAATGGCTTCCTCCTTCACTAAAATTTTGAATTTATTTGAACTTCAACAATATCCTTCACAAAATAGAATGTTTTTTTATTCATTCAGGTCAAACATCAGGAGTAACAGCAGTCTCTGCCACTGATACGTCTCAGCCAGGGTCAATTGCAACAACTCACGTCGTATCTACAGCCTCTGCAGCCACAGGGAAAACAAGCTCTGTGTCTAAATCAACAGCAGGTATTTCATGAAATGTATTTTTTCAGCAAAAATCAAAAACAGTTCGAATATATATTCTCTACCGGTTTAGAACAGGTCAAGATCAGCCTATTGTACTTCCGATCAAACATTCCGATACCACCAGAGGCTGTTTTAACATCAAAAACAAGTTTTTCAAAATGTCAACGCAAACACACAAAATTTCCAAGGAAACTGATCTTCCAGATTCTGTGAGGGCATCAATGTACATCTTTGATTTAGTCGAGGCCCAAGGTCTTTCATGTATGGTTTGAAAAATTCATGTTTGTTCTGATTCTTTCTCCCCTTTTTCTTTGCTGTGAAACCTGCCACTTGTATACCATCCAAGAGTGTGCTCTGCAGTCTACAGTGGTTAGAAAATATTTGTGAACACTTTGGAATTTTCTGTATTTCTGCATTAATTTAACCTAAAATGTGATCAGATCTTCATCGAACTCATATCAATAGATACAGAGAATCTGGTTAAACAAATATCACACAGCAAAATCTACTTTTTCATTTATTTATTGAGCAAAATGATTCAACATTCAATTTATTTGTTGGAAAATGAATGTGAACCTCCAGGTTAATCAGCTCAATTTTGGGGGTAATTGCAGTCTGGTGTTTCAATCAATGGGATGGCAATCAGCAGTGTGTTTCGTTGACCCTGTCCAATCTGAAAAACATAAAATTTATTCTACAAAACCATTTCTAAAGATTTTAGGCTCCACCAATTCTGTCTCTGTCTCTGTCTCTGTCTCTCTCTCTCTGTTTCTGTCTCTGTCTCTGTCTCTGTCTCTGTCTCTGTCTCTGTCTCTGTCTCTGTTTCTGTCTCTCTCTCTCTCTCTCTCTCTCTCTCTCTCTCTCTCTCTCTCTGTCTCTCTGTCTCTCTGTCTCTCTGTCTCTCTGTCTCTCTGTCTCTCTGTCTCTCTGTCTCTCTGTCTCTCTGTCTCTCTGTCTCTCTGTCTCTCTGTCTCTCTGTCTCTCTGTCTCTCTGTCTCTCTGTCTCTCTGTCTCTCTGTCTCTCTGTCTCTCTCTCTCCTTATGGCTGCTGGTTGCATCATTGGTAAGGGACACAGCTATGCCACTGATGCAGTGTCCCGATTACCAGTACACTGTTTCTCCTTTTGGTGACCTCGGAAGGATGACAGGCTGAATCAATTCCACCTGCTATTAATTCAGTGGTCAACAAGGCTCAAACTCAGTACCCTAGGATCCCAAGCCAGCCACCCAAACTGCAAAGCCAACACCAAGCTTCACAATCCACTGTCAGACAGATAATGTACAAATGGAGAAAATTCAACACCATTGTTACTCTTTCCAGGTGCAGTCGTCCAATGAAAATCACTCCAAAAGCAAGGTGTACAATAATCCAGGAGGTCACAAAGAACCATCGGGTAATGTCTGAAGGATCTTCAGGTCGCTCTTGCATTTTTTTACGTCAGTGTTCATGAGTCCACCATGAGGAAAGCACTGAACAAGAATGGTGTGCATGGGAGGATAGCAAGGTGGAAACCACTGACCTCCAAGAACAACATTGCTGCCCATCTCATGATTGCCAAATAACACCGAGATGGTCCAGAGGACAATTGGAAGAATGTTCTGTGGATAGATAAGTCGAAAGTGGAACGTTTTGCCTTAAATGAGAAATGGTATGTTTGGCGAAAACCAAACACTGCATTCCAACAAAAGAATCTCAATCCAACCGTAAATCATGGTGGTGGCAGTATCATGGTTTGGGGCTGCTTTTCTGCTTCAGGACCCGGACGGCTTGCCATCATTGATGGAACCATGAATTTTGGAATATACCAGCAAATTCTTCAGGAGAATTTCAGGTTCATCCATCCATGAGGTGTAGCTAAACAGAAAGTTGGTCATGCAGCAAGACAACAATCTTAAACACAAATATATCTACAACAGAATGGCAGGAAACGTTTGATTGAAGTTATTACTGCTCAAGGGGGTGCCACTTGTCTCTGAATGTCAAGGTTCACATACTTTTTCTGACAAAGAAATTGAATGTTGGATCATTTTGCTCAATAAATACATGGAAAAAGTCGATTTTTTTGTGATATTTGTTTATTCAGGTTCTCTTTATCTATTGCGAGAACATTGATGAAGATCTGAATACATTTTCGTCAGATTTATGCAGAAATACAGAAAATTTGAAACGGTTCACAAACTATTTCTCACCACTGTAAATGCAGACATTGGCTTGTTCTGAGCTGGAAGGAATATTTTCAACTTCTGTCGCTCTTTGCGAAACAGTTGCTGTTATTTATTCGGAGTAATTGGTTACAGCTGATTTCACGGGTCAGAGACATGATGGTCATTGGATTTATAATCATGGGGACTGTTACTGAGACTGATATTATGAACTCAGTATTAGAACAGAGAAGTGATCAACCTGGTTTCTGAAGACATCCTTTTCTACGTGTGCTGTTCACATTATCATC
>NC_140970.1:92674796-92747296 GCF_056783735.1 Eptatretus burgeri
TTTTTTTGTGATATTTGTTTATTCAGGTTCTCTTTATCTATTGCGAGAACATTGATGAAGTTCTGAATACATTTTCGTCAGATTTATGCAGAAATACAGAAAATTTGAAACGGTTCACAAACTATTTCTCACCACTGTAAATGCAGATATTGGCTTGTTCTGAGCTGGAAGGAATATTTTCAACTTCTGTCGCTCTTTGCGAAACAGTTGCTGTTATGTATTCGGAGTAATTGGTTACAGCTGATTTCACGGGTCAGAGACATGATGGTCATTGGATTTATAATCATGGGGACTGTTACTGAGACTGATATTATGAGCTCAGTATTTGAGAACAGAGAAGTAATCAACCTGGTTTGTGAAGACGTCCTTTTCCACATGTGTTGTTCACATAATCATCTCATTCATCGAGTTCTTCTTGCTTGCAACATATTCATCAAATGTTTATGACATCGTTGTAACCCACATGTTAATAATTCAATCATTTCGGTTTGATTTGTTGGGAGTGCTCATCATTGGGGTTTCCTGCCTGTGTTTGCTAACCAATGAGTTTTGACTTCATGGGAAAATGCCATTTTTTATTCAGCAGTACCAACAAAGTACGCAGCACCTCAGAGCATGCCACCCTTCACTCGTTCTGTTTGCATTTTTATGGTAGATTAAGAAGCTCTGACACTCTACATTATCTTTTGAAATTTTTTGGAAATTGTGTGTTGGTTTCTTGTGAAAAATCTCTGCATTGAGTTATTCAATTCACACTGATGTCAGTGGTTGCTTGATCTTATGTGTAGATGTACCAGATCATCGGTGTGGATGCATGATGGCTGAAATGACAAAATCGAATGTTTTTTTTATTCATTCAGGTCAAACATCAGGAGTAACAACAGTCTCTGCCACTGATACGTCTCAGCCAGGGTCAATTGCAACAACTCACGTCATATCTACAACCATGACAACCACAGGTAAAACAAGTAGTGTATCTTAATCAACAGCCGATATTTTAATGAAATGTATCTTTTCGCAAAAACAAAAAAGAGATTCCATAAAATGTTCCTTCCTGGTTCAGAAGATTTCAGCGCCGGTCTGTTACACTTCAGATTCAACCTTCAGATACAATCGGAGGCAGTTTTAACGTCAAAAACAAGTTTACTAAAATGTCAACGCAAACACAGAAAACAAAAACTCGTACTGCCTGCAGTAGTTTGGAAATCTTATGTGATTCATCACAAATGGCTTCCTCCTGCATCTAATTTCAAATTTATTTGTATTTCAAAACTCTGCTTCACAGTCTTATGACTTGTTTGTGCAGATGAAATACTCAGATAAGCCACAATCTCTGCAACTGATGAGACAACTCACCTGATGTTTGCAGCTACAACGAGAATTATATCTAAAGAGATGAAGATCAGATTTAAAATGATTACAATACAAGGTGGGAGTTCTTTATTGTATATGAGCAAATAGCACCCGATGCTTCGCTAATGGTAATACTAAAGGTGGGAGGGAGAAAAAGAGGAGGGAAGAATGTGGGACAGGTGGGGGTGAGAGTGTGAGGAGAATGAAGAGGTGGTGAGAGAAGGAGAGAGGAGGAGCGAGGAGGGGTGGGGGAAGGGAAGACTGTGAGGTGAGAGGAAGGGAAGCCAGACGTGTGGTGGAGCGTTCATTATGATTCTTCAAAATGATTCGGCATAGAATAACAGTGAAGATGAATACAATATAATGTCTGAAATCCATTTTCTACCGGTCATACTATAAACTCGGCCCAGGGACAAACTCCTTTCCGGAGACAAACTCCTGTCCAAATATAAATGCCACCCGGATGCTTCTGGAGCCAAGCTGTGCAGAGACAAACACTGCCCAAACACGTCTGGAGACAAACACTGCCCGGATGCATCCAGACACAAACACCGCCCGGCAGACGCATCCGGAGCCAAGCTGGCTGGAGACAAACACTGCTCGGATACATCCGGAGACATACTCCCGACTTGACGTAAACACCGCCAGGACACGTCTGGAGACAAACACTGTCCAGACATAACGACCGTCCAGATATGTCCAGGGACAGACAGACAGACAGAGAGAGAGGAGGGGTGGGAGGGTAGAGTTGGAGAGGAGATGCAGGAGGAGGGTACTGCATTGTTTTGAGAGAGAGAGAGAGAGAGAGAGAGAGAGTGTGAGAGTGTGAGAGTGTGAGAGTGTGAGAGTGTGAGAGTGTGAGAGTGTGAGAGTGTGAGAGTGTGAGAGTGTGAGAGTGTGAGAATGAATTATCTCGGTAATTCAGAAAACACATTAGTCTCGCAAATGGCTCGGAAATCAGGTGTTTCTTCACAACAACTCACCCAGGGTGATGGAGCACGAACCACCTGCTCAGGGTGATGGAGCACGAACCACCCGCTCAGGGTGATGGAACATGAACCACCAGCTGAGGGTGACGGAGCACGAACCACCCGCTCAGGGCGATGGAACATGCACCACCAGCAAAGGGTGACGGAGCACGAACCACTCGCTCATGGAGATTTTTTTTTGTATACCTTGTCGAGGCTCATGTGAGAGCTAACACACAACGCACAGCATGGGGGGGGGCATGAGACAAGAGGGGAGGGAGTAGGAAGGACAAAACAGTGGGGAACAGAGGCATTGGGAGATCTGTGGAAGGGAGAGGGATGGGACTGGGAACATGGGGAATAGAAGATGGACATTACAGTGACTTTCAGGAAGGAAAGCAGGGAATTTGAAGGAGGTGGGCTTGGGTGGATTATCGGGGATAGAAAAGATCGAGGATTTGGATGGGGGGATGATAAGAGGTGGTGGTGAACAGCTGTTTTGAAGGCCTGGAGGGAAGAATGGGATTGAATGGAGTGAGGGAGTTTATTCCAAAGGTGGGAAAAAAGAGGAATGAAAGAGTGAAGGTGAGCAGTGATTTTGGTAGTTTTACCAGAAGGGGGTTGTTGGCGGACCTTGAGCACCCTGCGGAAATGTGGTGGGGACAAATCGCAGAGAGAGCAGGGGGGGTGAGGCTGGAGAGGAGATGGTAGAAGACAGAAAGACCACCGACCAACCTCCAGTGATTGGGTGAGAGGCCCAAAGCCTCAGCCTCATTGCAGGAGATGCCAATGATCCGAAATGCCTTGGTTTCTACAGCGTGAAGCCGAGAAAGGTGGGAGGCAGGAGCACCAGCCCATATTGGAGAGCAGTACTCCATCACGTTGTGGACAAAAGCTTTGTCAGTGGTCAGGAGCTCAGGTGGGCCGAGGAAGGACTTTGCACGATGGAGGATTCCCAGTCGGCGACTGGCTTTGGAGGCGAGGTTTGAAATGTGGCTTTTCCAGGAAAGATCATGGCAGATAGTGAGACCCAGAAGCTTGAAAGAAAGGACTTCTTCCAGAGGCTTGTTGAGAAAGTGGATGGGGGTGTTTTCTAAACGGTCCTTTCGACGAGACATAGTGAGATTGTGAGATTTGTCTGGATTGAAAGACATGTTCCACGTGTTAGACCAGTTTGTGATTTTATCCAAATCTGCAGTGAGCGAAGAAGCTGCGCTTGCCGGTTTGAGCAATGACCGATGGTACGGCAGAGGGTGGAGTCATCAGCAAAGAGATATAGAGGATTTTCCAGAAAGTCGGAGAGATCATTGATGAATGATGGAGCACAAATCACTCGCTCAGGGTGACGATGCACAAACCACTTGCCCAGGGTGATGGAGCATGAACCACTTGATCTGATTGACGTGGTGCGGCAAAAGCATCCGCAGAGAGTGAACGGTTCACTCAGAATGACTTCGCGCGGTACCGCTATTGACAATGGGCACTCGGCAAGTGGCTTAAGCGGTCATACAAGCACTTCAATTAAATGGTTGATAAGGAATGGTTGGCCAGGTTGTCGCTGCATAACATAAAGGTAACCTTTAACTTTAAAGCCCGTTTTCATCACTCACGCAGCAGTTAATGAAATAAAATTAATTTGTTCAACAAATGACTTCATCCACAAAAGAGTTGCTGCTTAATGCAGACCATCCCTGGTAATATCGCAAAGTTCAATCACCTGTGAAATAAACAATGCAAAAAATCCACCATTTTGCCTGATCGTCTTGCTTAAAGTAAGTAGGTATATCGGCTTAGTTATAAGACTCGTTGTTTCTTTATATTATCAGATTTCACAACAGATTTCGATGCTTATTTAGTCAGAACGATATCTGATCCTCAAAACCGAAATAATATTTTGATGATATACTTGAATTAATCCGTGAGAGTAGATCGTGGAAAATTGTATCATATAATGCATGAAATCGCTCCAAGCTCCAAATTTGAAAACTATAGTACTTACAAAATCTATGGATACAGCGATTCGTAGCAATGATGAACAGGAATTTGAGTGAATGCATTAAATCACACAGCTCACTGAAGCTGGTTCCCTGAAATAAACCGTGCAGAAAATCCACCATTTTGCCTGCTCGTCTGTACACGTGTCACGTGGTACATTGGTTTGAGGTCTGCGGAAATGTTTTGTCTTAGTTTTTTTACAACATCCGTATTTTTTTCACCATATTTGCTTTGATTCCCTGTAAGCACGTCGCAAAATGTCCGAAAATATAGACACAGATCTGGAAGACGTCCCTCTGGCAGACGTAAGCAGTCCCTCTGGGGGACAGGTCATGACTCGAGTTCTCGCAGTGAGTGCATTTAATCATAAAGCTCAATGTAGCTGGTTAATTTTATGTTCCTAAATTTTTTGTTTACTCAATATCATTCTCCAAACAGTAGAAAAAGACAAGTCTAAGGCATTGGAAATTCAACATTTTCTTGTGTATGTATGTAGGAGGGATCATAGCTTTTCTTGCTTAAAGTAAGTAGCTATATCGGCTGAGTTATACGACTGGTTTTTTTTAATTATCAGATTTCACAACAGATTTCGACACTTATTTAGTCCTGACAATATCCGATCCTAAAAAGCGAAATAACATTTCGATGATGCACTTTATTTCGTCCATGAGAGAAGATCGTGGAAAATCGTCTCATATAATGCATGAAATTGATCCAAGCTCCTAATTTGAAAACTTATAGTGCTTACAAAAGGGATGTACACAATGATTTGTAGCTGTGATGAACAGGCATTCAAAATGAGTGAGGAAAGTAAAAAATAATCATCATTGTTGGATGGGGGATGTGTCCTCCAGACAAGAAATCATTGCGGCCTGTTAAAAGTCAGGGTAAGGTTGAGCAGGCCAAAAAACATTGCGGCTTCAGACCCCACCAAGGTTACCCAGAAAACGCCTTAAGACTCCAGACAGCAAGGTGGCCAAGGATCACCTGATGAAGGATATAGTATAATATGGCCATTTATTAATTATCTTCAAAAGGCGTGTTTTAATTAACCCAAACACCCAATTTTCACTCTTGCACTTACTTGCAGTTTTCTTTGGGTACATGCAAAGTTTCAGGCTGCTATGTTTTATGGTTTTGGAGTTGTGGAGGAGACACACATACTGACACACACACACACACACACACACACACACACACACACACACACACACACACACACACACACACACACACACACACACACACACACACACACACACACACACACACACACACACACACACACACACACACACACACTGCCTTTGATTAGTAAATAAGGGATGATTTGGAAGGTCCCATACCCATCTTCCCTCAAGTCATTGTGGAACCATTTGTTGTGTGAATGCATTATTTTATGGTAAGGTGACAACATGAAACAATATACTGGGCCACCCCCTTTGTTTTCCTTCTTTCACTTCATGCATTGAAGTTGCTGTCATAATTTGCATTGAGAATTTTCCTGCATTAATGAAATTTTACAGGAAAGAACCTGTTGTGGTGCCAAAACCACATTGCCTTTGGCATTGTAATCACATTCCTGGCTGAGTGCTGTACCTTGCACTTCATTTAGTGCTGGAGACCAATATTTCTCCACTCCTTGTTGGCTCATATTAACTGTGATGTAAAATTATGAACCCAGATATCATTGTATGTCACAATCTTCTTTGAAGAATCATCTTCTTCTCTGAAATCACATTCCAGGAACTTTTTGGCAGTTACAATACAATTTTCTTTTCAATCAAGCAAAGGTCCTTTGGTACAGTGTACCTGGTCCCCAAACATCATTTCAAACACACCTTCTACTCTGTGAGCACATAATAAATTGATACCCTGAAATACAAAGCATTGTTTATCTTGGCAAATTATTTTTCTTCTTTTTTGTATGATCATGTAGACAATTATAATTGAAGGTCCAGTAATGAGAGCCATTTGATTGTAGCATCAGTGGCCCTGTGTAATTCTGAAAAGTATCCACTGAATCTCCTCTGCATACAGTCCTATACTGCCTGTAGGACTGTCTGATCTTGATGGCCACAGATACACACTGGGCTATCAGATTGCTCGATATATATGATGAGTGGCTCCTCACATGTAGGGGGTTGCAGTCGGCTAAGACCACCCCACTGGCATTTTTGTAGGTCATTAGCTGGCCATTTCAAACTGATGCCTTTTCTCATAGCTGCCACCACAACTCCTTTCATTATATATTGGCCACTACATGTCCATCAACGTTTCTGTCACTTCAGTCAAAGTCTTGGAGGGTTCAGTAGCTCTTCATGGATTGGCAGGTCAGCCAGCATTGGGTTGGATCTGAAGGCACACTCAAGACATTCGTGCTTGCCAGCGAATGTCCAGAGGTTCAATATTAGTCAGCACAGGGAGCCACGGTAGAGGGGTTGACTTCAGCGTGCCAGATACAATTCTCATTGCAGAGTTCAGGATAGTGTCTAGGTGCTCAGTGGGACTGCTCAAGTAGACTATTTATATTGGTAAATTTTAATACTGTTAATAATATCTTGAATATCAGTCTAAAATTCAGCAATTCTCTGTCGTTGCTTCTGAACCTTATAGATTCAAACGGCTTGGCTAATCTACACCAAATTTTTCAAACATCCTCGAGGTACCCAGCGTCGTCGGGTCATGGGCACAAAATATATCCATTCCCACTCCCTCCCCCACATCCTCCGTGGATGTGGAGACAACTTGCAATTGTCACGTGTACACATAGAATAGTGCAATTGGTTTAACTACTGACCCCTGCCTTCGGGAAGGGGTATGGACACCAAATTTCGCTCTCAGAGGGTGGGGTATTCCTAGTTGTGGGAGATCAGAAATCCTTCATACTTGCTGTTAACCAAACCATTAAAGAAAGCAAAGTTAATTAGCTATTTGCCTGAACTTGTCAATCATAAATATCCTCTCACCAAATGATGCTTCGGCTCAACTTGAAGCTGTTTGTATATTTCCAGCGTTAAAATATACGAATTGTTCTTCACCAAAAGTTTTGAAATAAATATAAAGGTCATGGAGAAGTTTGTGTGTCAATGATCACGTGCATGGCAATGACATTAGTATATATCAGTGTTGTTTTTGCCTGAATTACAAGGAGAGAATGAATTGACAATAGACAAACAATTAAAAGAACTTTCACTGATCTGCTGACTCTATCGGTTGTTGCATCACGACTGTGACTTATTGAAAACTGTGAGTCCCTAATGATCCTGAGAAGTTTCCCCCAAATCGACTGCTTTTGCAATTTCCATTTTCAGAGATTTGTGATTGGCAGAAGTGTCAAAAGAAGTGTCAGATGATCCCCTGTCAGAATGGTGGAACCTGCTCATGCATTGATGCTGCCTGCACCATCACCTGCAAGTGTACTTCAGCCTTCAGGGGCAGCAGATGTGAACACGGAGAAAATATTTTCCTTGCTCAGCTCCGTCAAGGTAAAGTTGGATTTTGATCACATTCAGGTTCAAATGAGCAAGTCAAATTAAGTGCTTTGGTGAAATTATTTTGGAGTATTTATTGTAAAGATTAAACTTCATTGACATTTTTTCAGCAATTATTTTATTAGCATCTCTTGAATTTGTTGTGCAGATCAGTGGTTCCAAAAACAAATTATTGTTGTTTCAGTGTTTCGTTTTTCACAGAAATATGTTTGAGGTTTGTGGTGGAAAAGCTTAATGTTACAATGAAAGGGTACAGTTCTGAAAATTGAGTAACATAAACAGTTGTGCAGGAGTCTTGCGAAACAACAAGACGACAAGTAAATTTATATGAATAAAGGTTGGCAGAACACGTGGATATCTGGAGATTAACAAATATTGCATTGAGGGATTAACTCATGCCAACTATTGATGGGAAGAGGCAAAAGATTGAGGTGAGAAGCTGCAAGGAGCATTGAAACTTTATCAAGTCTCGAGATACCAGTGAGCTGCTTGCACTTGCAGAGCAGGGGGCTCTGTGTCCTGGCCATTTGATAGATAATGCAAATCACTTGTTCTACTTCAGCCTCTAATTTGTCCATGAATGCAATGTGAAGGGACTCGGTGGTATAATGGTTAGAGTGTGAACTCATACGGTACTGCAGGTAATGTCATACGGTACTGCAATTCCATACAGACCTTCCACTTGTGTGCACACAATTGACAAACACACACACACACACACACACACACACCATTGCATAAGCAGACATTCTTGCATGTGCACACACACACCCTTACATGAACACACACACCCTTACAAGTGCACACACACACCCTTACAAGAACACACATCCTTACATGAGCACACAAGCACACACCCTTACATGAGCACACACCCTTACACAAGCATACATCTTTCCATGAGCACACACCCTTACATGAGTACACATATTTACAAGAGCACACATCATTACATGAGCACACAAGCACACACCCTTACATGAGCACACACCCTTACACGAGCATACATCTTTCCATGAGCACACACCCTTACATGAGTACACATATTTACAAGAGCACACATCATTACATGAGCACACAAGCACACACCCTTACATGAACACACATCCTTACACGAGCACACGTCCTTCCACAATTAAATGAGCATACATCTTTACATGAGCACACATCCTTTCACCATTACATGAGCACACATCCTTACACTAGCACACATCCTTACACGAGCACACATCCTTACACAATTACATGAGCATACATCCTTCCACGAGCAAACACCCTTACATGAGCACACATCCTTACACCATTACATTAGCACACATCCTTACATGAGTACACATCCTTACACTAGCGCACATCCTTACACGAGTGCACACACACACAATTACACGAGCACACATCCTTACATGAGCACACGTCCTTACACTAGCGCACATCCTTACACGAGCACACACACACACACACACACACACACACACACACACACACACACACACACACACACACACACTGTTACACGAGCACATTGTTACACGAGCACACATCCTTACATGAGCACACGTCCTTACATGAGCACACACACACGTCGATACTTTGAGACGTAAGTCTATGTTTCACCTCCTGAAACCCACCCCCATGTGGAGATCGTCGGCAACAGCAACTTGCACTTGCACGTACACACACACACACACACACACACACACACACACACACACACACACACACACACACACACACACACACACTAGGTATGTCAATTGTATGCCAATGTAATTAAAAGGCAGAGACTGAGAGTAAAAGGTTTTATCACACAATGTACCAAGAATTGCACTAATTTATTTATTGTTTCTGATGGTTTGTTGAATGCAGGAAACCAAGGGCAGGTTCACGCAACTATATTGAACTTTAATGGGTTTCAAACATCACAAAAGCAACATTTATTTTAAAAATGCATGCTGCTGATAATATGCAGGAACAGATTAGAAGTCACTGAAAACTTTGAAGCCCCTGAAAGCTGAAGTTTAATGGGTCAACACATTTTGCCGCTTCGGCGATTATTATCGGTGACTGTCACACACTATGCCATGATGTATTATTATTGTTGCAGATAAATCGTCGTAAAAGCTGAACATGTTGAACCTCAGACATGTAATTATCCTGAAACATGTTCTACTTTTACAATTGTCACACCTGAGAAACGAGTTGATTTGGCTCGTCAATCCGCCGTTACACGGTTATCAAAAACTGTCGCTGACCAACTTATCACCAATCTTTTTGCATTGTGTTAACGAGTGTGCGCCTGGCTTTAGAGTAGCCATGATTATTTGAGAGATAATTCGAGTGAACATTGCAAAGGTGGAAAGTGAGATTGTGGGGAAGGGAAGAGGAATATGGTGGGGGGGGAGGGGTGAGGGGTTGGGAGGGGTGCGGTGTTGTGTTGAATGACATCATGACATAGCTGGGAGGCTGCGCATGTGCATAATAAGCGGGTCCTGTGTGCTTCACTCGGACACTCCTTTACTTAAATACGGATGCGAAGGCGTTCGTTCAGTACTTTACAAACTGGCGACGAGGATGGGATCTCTAAGGTGATCAGATGTGGGAAGGCATATTCAAGACATGGCGGTGTTCAGGAATAATGGGCCTTTCGCCGAAAGCGTGTAGTTGAAGGATGACACGGATGGATGTGA
Source organism: Eptatretus burgeri (assembly GCF_056783735.1). Lineage (NCBI taxonomy): Eukaryota > Metazoa > Chordata > Myxini > Myxiniformes > Myxinidae > Eptatretus > Eptatretus burgeri. The sequence goes on from NC_140970.1 coordinate 92,685,294, forward strand.
CGCATTTTTGGTGGCAAACTGGATTGATGATGAGCTGCAGGCAAGTTTATTTTTGGCTATTATGGGAGCAGACACATTCAAGTTAGTGAAGAACGTGTCACACACCAAAATCAAAAACTTATGGCCAGCTGAAAGCGTTGTTAACAGAGCATTATACGCCAAAATTGATCGTGATAGTGGAGCGCTATTAATTTTGGACCTCTTCCCAGGGAAAGAATGAGACTGTGGCCGACTACATCGTGTAATTGAAGAAGCTCATTCCAATGTGCTCATTCAGGGCCTTTCTGAACGAAGCCCTATGCGGCAAGCTGGTATCGGGACTCCACCATAAAATGTCTCGGACTCAGACAAATTTATTGTCCAAGGCGGATTTTTCGTTTGAGGAGGCCAGGGTGAAATGTCTGTTGGACGAGTTGGCCAGTAAAGTGAACCGAGAACACATGGGTCAAATGTCATTGGATGTGAACAGTGACAGTGCAGCAGAGGCAAACCGAGTCCAGCAGGGGAAGAGAAGTTTCGTTCAAGATGGGAGGAAAATTGGAGCACACAACAAGCCGGCGGCCGGAGTCTGGTGCCAATGTTGCAGTCGGAAAAATCATCGCACAGAAAACTGCCGACTCAGGAATGTCAACTGTCAAACCTGCTATGAAAAGGGACATATACTGAAACGGCAAAGAAACTTACCACTTGTTTGAAATGTAATAAAATTGTAACAGTTCAAAATAAAACAAACCAACAATTGCTAATTGAAACGTTGGCATTTTATTGATGACATGTCAAGTTTTTGACCAAGATACACCATCTCATAGGTTTGTTCTACATTACAGAACAGCACAGGGTGCAATATCAGTCCCCTTTCAATAGCGTGTGTGGCCACCATTGTTTTGGATACAGGCAGTGCATCATCGGCGCATACTGCCTACCAGTCTTTGTATGGATTGCTGCTGGATTCTGTCCCACTCAGTCCTCAATGTCTGAAGCCATCTGACTTAGCACAATCTGCCTGTCCTGCCTTATAGTGGTGACTCTTGGCCTCCCTGATCGAGGTCTGTCATCTGCAGAGTTGTGGAGGGTGTCTCTGTCCACCAGGGCCAATATCGTCTGGTGTGAACAGTCAAGGTGACGTGCCACCTCACGGTAGCTCAATCTGCCTTGCAGCTTGCCCAAGGCACACTGCCGTTGATCCCTTGACAATCGTGGCATGTTGATTGAAATGCCCATTTTGCACTGGCCTTTTTAAAGCCAATATCAAGACATCACGTGCAGCTCATTAAAATCATCCCGTACCCCTTGGCTAATCACTGACAGTCAAAACAGCTGTTCAACAGCTGTGCTATGAAGTGACCATTGAAGGTTCAAGTGACCATCAGTGACCGTTTTTTCTGACAGTGAGGACACTATTGTCCACAAATAAGTTCACACATTTACTACACGCAGTGTTATTGTTGATATTTGAAGGTTTAAAAGGTGGTAAGTTTCTTTTGCGCTTCAGTATATTTCCAAGGTATGTCCAAAAAAAAACAATCAACAGGATCGAAGACAGAAGAAATTTGGCTTAAAATCTGTAAGTTCCACAAAGTACATTGATTCAAACAGTGATAATGAATCAGACACAGGAAGAGACCACAAAGGATTTGGTTTGTACCAAAATGGTGATGACCCTCACAATAAGGTTAAACCTATCAAGGTAAAGGTGGCTGTCGGACATTGTGATATCACCATGGATCTGGATACTGGAGCGTCACGCTCAATGATCTCAGAGACTGTTTATGCAAATAATCTGTATAAGTATCCCTTGATTGATACAAACATAACTCTTTGTAGTTACATGGGGAAATTAGTTCACATAATGGGTTGTGTTGAGATAATAATCAAATACCCACGTAACCCGGAGATGTTCGAACTTGTGGTGGTAAAGGGGACACGTCCATGCCGATTGGGGAGAGCTTGGTTGAGTAAAATCAAACGACATTGGTAAAATATTTTCTCAGTGTCAGAAATCTCCAAAACCAAGGTCCCAAAATCAAAAGATGACCCCCCAGAGTTCAATAGGTTGCTAGATCAGATCAAAGTACTATTCTCTACTGCTGGAGCAGGGATAAAAGGGTACACAGCAACACTCAAATTAAAGCCAACTGCTAAACCAGTATTCCAGAAGGCAAGGCAAATTCCATCCTCAATGGCAGACAAAGTATGCAAAGAGTATGACAGACTGATGAAAGAAGAAATACTGAAACCAGTAGCAGTCAGTGATTGGGCTTCACCAGCAGTACATGTTCCCAAACCAAATCAATCAGTCATAGTCTGTGGTGACAATAAAGGCATAAATGAGACAATTGAGGATGATAATGACAAACTACCAAATACTCAGGATTTGTTGGCCAATATAACACAGAATGGCACACAGCCAAAAGTATTTTCCAAGCTTGATTTAACGGGAGCATTCAATCAATTATTCTTTCACTAAGATTCCTCAAAACTGCAAGTGCTAAACACACAGAAAGGTCTTCTAGCTCCAAAAAGGCTCAGTTTTGGTGTAAAAACATTGCTATATGGATGACATAGTGGTAGCCACTGAAACTGTAAATCAGCATGTGAAGGTGTTATAAAAGTTGTTACAAACATTGAAGAAGCACAATGTGCGACTAAATGGTGTAAAGTGTCAGGTATTTTTAAGGCACAACTTGAATATCTAGGTCACAGTTTGAGTGCCGAGGGGATTCGCCCATTACAAAACAAGATAGGGGTAATTCAGAAAGCAGAGAAACCAACAAATTTGTCTGAATTAAAATCTCTGTTGGGGTGGTAAACTACTTTGGAAAATTCTTTCACAATTTGTCCTCAAACCTGACACTCCTCTGTGACCTATTGAACTATTCCACAAAGTGGATGTGGTCTCAGCAATGCGAACAAGCTTTCAAGTACACAAAACCATTCTCACGAGAGAAAAAGTCTTAATACATTACAAAACTACGAAACCGCCAATGTAAAGCATCGATGCGAGCCCAAAGGTGTTTAGGGGCTTGTCTCAGCCATACATTCGTGGACGGGACCGAATGCCCATTCGCCTATGCATCGTACACCCTAAGTGCAGCACAAAAAAATTATGCACAAATTGAAAAAGAGGGATTCGCAATTGTGTATGGAATGAAGAAGTTTAATTTGTATTTGTTTGGCCAAAAGTTTAAATTGGTCTTGGATCACAAGCCACTTACCTGGATATTCGGTCCAAAGGTAGGGATACCTCCATTAGCGGTAACTAGATTGCAACAGTGGGCATTGATGTTAAGTGGGTACACCTATGACATTGAATACCGTACGTCTCGACAAAACGCAAATGCACTCCAAAAACTCGACTTTCGTTTGTGAAACCGTGTCTCCAACGAAAAGTCGAACAGAAGCAGATGGCTTCAAAATTTCAACATGACGGATTCCACCCGAGCGTTCGTCAATGACATGTATCAGCCGGTACGTGTTAGAAATTTAAGGGGAGGAAAAGAGAAGTGGATACCTGGTACAAACGTATCCATTAAAGGTCCCAATATGCACCTCGTCAGGATACTGGGAAATAACCACCGATATGCACATGCAGATCATTTGTTTGCAGATGACTCTCAAGAGCAAACACCAAAGCTGCTCGAGAGAGATTACTTACCTGAGGTAGAACTAAGACAAGACATCCCCTTGATTAAGTCTTCCTGTTAGTTTAGAACCTCTAGAGGAGATGATAAATCCAATACCATAACCAGGAGAAAAAAAATATTGTTGTAAATGAGAAACCAGCAGGTTCACCCTCATCAGTTGGCAGTGAGGAGGTAACTACAACACCAACACCTGTCAGAAGGTCCACCAGAGTGTCGAAACCTCCATCTAGGTTAGATCTGTAGTTCTTCAACTCAAATGGTACAACAGTGGGTTAGGGAGTTTTTGTGAGTAAAGAAAATGCTGATGGTTCAAGTACATTGTGTGTTAATCCTAGTTCCAATATTCAGAAACATTGTTGAGGTTATCTTCAGTTGATTGCTTATCAAGGAACGAAGTTACATCAGGAAATGTTCCTTTTGTATGCAAATTGTATCAACTGTTGTGAAAACAATGACTGGAGAGATTAATGGATTTGATGTTTTATTCAAGGGTTTAGAGTTCATGGTGTAATACAAATGTGACATCAGAATTGTAATTACGTACATAGGAGGGAGGAGTGCAGTATTGTGTGGAATGACATCACGACGTAGCAGGGAGGCTACGCATGTTCATCATAAACGGGTCCTGCTATGGTGGCATTCCATGGTGTCTGTGTGCTTCACTCCGGCCTGCTCCTTTACTGAAATACAGATGTGAAGGCGATTGTTCAGTATATAGCAGGGGGTTCTAAAGTTAAGGGTCAAATATTACATGCTTTGCCTCTTGCCACATTTAGCTTGCGTTTTGCACCAAAAGTGTTTTGTCTCTTTTCAGATGCACCAAAAGTGCAATTTGACATGACCGTGCTATTCAAATTGCTTGACCTTAAAACTTCACAAAAAGAAAGGATGGTATGATTACATACACGTACACTTCCTCTGTCTGATGTAAATCACAGGAAATGTTTTTTTATTTGCCATGATTTTGTTTTTTCAAGACACATTTTTTGTTTTGTCAGAATTTGATTTTCTTTGTAAAACATTTTCAGCCACCTGAACAGCACTGATTTTCCACACTTTGCATTTTAAAGCCTCATTCCTACATACCCAGAGGTCATAAAGAGTCTTGTGTGGACTTGTGTCGCATGCATAGATTGGCTGGGGCAGGTACATTACCATATTGGGGTTATTAATGGGCCAGATTGTTTTTGTTTTAATCAAACATCGAGCAGCAGCAAAGTAATTCCCCTGAACCAACCTCATTTTTAACTTACAATCCATAATCCAGCAACAATTACCCACACTTCATCTGAACACTCGCATGTGAAATGATTGACAGACTGGAACAATGTTAGAATATGCATACGAGTTCTTTATCCACATATTGTTATCTTTGGTCGGATTTGTATCCACATGCTCTCAGATTGTCCATGACATTACATCTCCAATAAATCCAAATAATGTCTATATTGTGTAATATACAAGTTGAATATTGCATATGATTGATAACTATTCTCAATCCTGTGTTGCAGTTACGTGACAAATTCCAAAACCTCTCTGGGTATTACAATGTCAGTGTTACTCCACTCAAGTAAGAAACAACAATGTTTGAGGGTCAATAATGTGTGCATTTGAATCTTTGATTTTTTGTTCTTTTAATGCCGTTAAAATATGTTCCTATTTTCTTTTCTTTATAATAGGAGCAGTGAAAGAACAACCAAGTATTCTGTGAAGGCCATGTTTGATTATAATAACGATAACATCAACAAAATATACGATGGAGGACTCAAAGATGAAATAAAAAGCAAGTTTGAGTACAAAGTACGGACCAGCCATGGAAACATTACCTTGGAAGGACAAATCAATCAAACGAATGGTAAGATGTACCTGATTAATTAGAAAGCTAATTGTGTAATTATACAAAGCACGTTTATCAATATACAGTACTGTACTATTTATATCAATAATGTTTAAAAATAATTTATTCGAAATTTAAACACAAGCTGAAAACCAATCTCATTTTTTCCTGATCACAGTTCCAAGAGATGAACTGGACAAGGTGTTTCAGTGCAGCACCAACTACGATGGCTATACTGTCTCACTTGAGAACACCGGAGTTTTCTGCAAATCACCCTGCAATGATACTTCCTACTGTAATAATCATGGAACTTGCTCCCATCTGGTAACCGGTCCAAAATGCAGGTACAGTGAATGAATACAAGTAAATTTCAAAACTTCTCAACTAAAAAATGTTGCCAAAATCAAATCTGATACGATTTTACCTTCACCCTAATACTGGGTTCATAAGTGTGCTTTCTTAGGTTGATGAGACATAAGTACCGGGTATCTTTGCCTGTTTACATTCATGTCTTGCTTGTTACCGACAACAGTTTTCCAGTGGTTAAAAGTTTTCCTGTTATGTCCCACGAGAGATGGTTGAGATGTATTTGTTTACTTCAGGTAAAACAAGTAAAGAAGATATAAAATGTCATAGCCCCATTTGTTTTCGTAATTTTGCTACAGGGAGTTAAAGGTGAGCCCATATTAATGTGCAACTAAAATGGCTGCCAGTCTACCAGTCGGCCATCTTTGATCAGATCACAAAATAAAGAGAGGTGAATTTGAATGCCATCATGTACTGTGATTGTACCAAGTTTGAACAAAATTGGACCTGGCATTTTGAGAAATAGTTGGGGACACATTTAAGTAACAAAATGGCCACCAGTCGCTCATCTTGGATCTGAGATAAAAAAAAATGACATGCATATGTAAGACTTCATTCTTTATCCGTTCACCTACTTTGAATAACATCGGTAAACGCATGTATGAAAAATGGTTGACGTGTTCAACATTGAGTTTTCTCCAGCAAAAATGGCTGTCGTGCATATGTGCATATCTAAGCCATCAATCGTGCCTATGTAAGCCATCATTCGTAATCTGTGTGCCAAGTTTGAACAAGGTCAGTAAATACATCTCTGAGAAATGGTTGCGGACACGCAGACATGAAAATCGAGACCAAATCCATAAGCCCCCGTTTCGGACTAAGTCTGATGGGGGCAAATAACGTTGAGGTTTTACTTTAAAATAAATACTGGTAGGGCTTCTGCAACCTCCACCACTGCCTGGTATACAAATGCAAAATGTCTATTAAAGGAATAATCCATCTGCCTGTCATTGGGAAGAAGGTGATGTAAGGTAAGGTCAGGTGAGGTATGGGAGCATGCATCAGAGGAGCGCGTCGCTGCGTCCACTTTCCACCAGTACTCCAAGGGCCTCCGTCTAGTCATCCCACAGGCATATGCCTGGCCCATCCCCATCTCTTTGAGATGCTGATCAACTTGCTGCAACCAAATGCATAGGGTCGGCCCATTGGCCTCCTCCACTCATGAGGCTCCCTCACTGAGAGAATCTGGTTCGCAGGATCAGCATCAGGAAAACGAGCCACATGTCTATACAGCAGCAGCTGACTCTCTCGGACGATGCAGGTGTCAAATCTCATTTGAGTCTCTCTCAGCAACCGCTCGTTGGAAACAAAGTCTGACCAGTGAAAACCAACGATTCTACGAAGAGACCTGGTACCAAAGGAATTAAGTCTCTGTCTCAGATCCCTGGTCAGAATCCAAGTATCACATTCATAGAGCAAGACTGGAAGCACCAAGGACCTGAAGACTCAGACTTTCGTCCTCCCGCATAGGTACCGGCAGCGCCACACCCCATGATCCAGTGAATCCATGACTCCCCAGGCCCGACCCAGACGTCTATTGACTTCTAACTCACAGCCAGCAGAGACATGAATATCACTGACAAGGTAAGTGAATATCTCCCTGACCTCAACATACTCACCACAAACAGGTACAGACAGGATAGCAGCATCCAAGATGTCATTGAAAACCTGGATCTTAGTTTTGACCCAGGAAACCTGTAATCCTGGTGGCACCGACTCCTCATTCAGCACCGCAAGAGCCCCCAAAAGGATATCTAGAGTCTCCGCAAAGATGATGACATCATCTGCGAAATCAAGGTCAGAGATCTTGACATTCCCAAACGATGAATCACAGCTTGATCTCTCTGACCTCCTCCCCAGAATCCAGTCCAGACAAGTGCTGAAAAGTGTGGGGGCCAGTACACACCCCTGACGAACTCCAGTAACAACTGGAAATAAGTCAGAGATGGTACCACCACATCTCACAGAACTCTCAGTACCAGAGTATTGTTCAGACATCAGATTGATCAGTTTTTGTGGCAACCCATGAGGACCAAGAATCCTCAAGAGGACATCCCGATTCACTGAATCAAATGCTTGACAGAGATCAACAAAGGATGCAAGCAGCCCCTGCCGAAACTCTGGACTGCATTCGATGAGGACCCGAAGATCAAGGATACAGTCAATCATTGACCCCTTTGGTGTGAAGCCTGACTGCTCTGGAAGCAAGTTCTCAAGCAGATGGTGGTGAACCCTATCAAGAATTATCCAAGCAAAGACCTTGCCCGGCAGTGAGAGCAGCGTCACCCCTCTGTAGTTGTTGCAATTTTGATGATCACCCTTCCCTTTCCAAAGAAGGACAACAAGACCACTCTTCCAGTCAGTTGGGATGATGCCTGTGCTTCAGGCAGAGCACAGAACTGCATGCAATGACATGAGTACAACATTTCCAGCAGCCTTGAGAAGTTCAGCATGGATGCCACAGATCCCAGGAGCTTTACCCCATTTCATCCAGTTCACCGCAGCCTGTGTTTCCACAATTGAAGCTGGACCACAGTTGATTGGAAGATCAGCCATAGGAACAGCAACACCCCTGACATCCAACTCGCCAGCTGGTGGATCAACCTGGTACAGCCGTTCAAAGTAACCAGCCCAGCGGGCCTTCACTTTGGACTCCTCTGTCAAGGGCCCACCAACCTCTGCTCTAACTGCAGTACACTGAGGGATGGGCTTGGAGGAATGCAATGCATGAATTCCCCTGAAAGCAGGATGAGAATCACTTCACAACAGGTGATGCTCTCCCCCCCCTCACAGATTCCTCACACACAGGCCTCCTTGTCCACTTTGAGCGCCCATACAGTTTTATGCCTCAGCTCTGCTATTCAGCCTGGCCTGTGACTTGTCAATGGTATCCAGTGTCCCTTGAGAGACAAAATTCGTCTTCGCCCCACTGTGAGTTCCAAGAGATCTCGCAGCAACATCAAGGACAGTGGTCTTGAAGACACTCCACAACTCTTTGGGATCCCCAAAGATCCCAGACCCCCCCAAATCTCCACTTAGCCTGTTTGCAAACTCAGTGACCCTCGCATCCTTAAGCTTATCAACATCCAGCCTAGGCTGGGATAGTACCATTATCTGGGATTTAATCTGCAACTTGAAAATTGCAGCAACAACAACAACGTTGATAGGACAAATCGACCATGTGGCAAGTCACAGATCTAATCTGCTGTTTTCATGTTCAGTGTTCCACTGGACATGCAACTTAGTCTTCAATGCCTTTATGAAATATGATGGTAGGAAGTTTAAAGATTTTAAATTGGAAAAGAAATGCTCAGTCTAAAAAAAAAAAAAAAATTCTTCTTTTTAACGAAAGTGAGGCTCATGGAAGAGCAAGGTGACAGAGGGATAAAAGGTAATGCACCTTCATTGTGACAGTGTGGTAACAAGCAGGAGAATGAATGAACAGTTAAAGAGAAAGAGAAGGAAACTCAGCAACAGACCTGAACAATGCCTCAACAGCATGCACAAATCTCTAAACATACCCAGCACAAAGGACCAAGATTCAACTCATTGAAGAATTATGTGAGATAAAATCATAGTACAGTGGACAATACTCTTGAACAGAGCATTGGAACTGCCAAAGCCGTTTTTCCTTGGCTATTTGGCACAATCCTGGACAGGTTGCCACTCTCACCATTTCTTGGAGCACAGCTGTGCCACTGATTGCTGTGCCCCTTTTACCAATACACTGGTACTCATTTAACCAACCTCAGGAGGACTCAGAAGGATGACAAGCTGAGTCAACCCCACCTGGTGTTAATTTAGCAGCTAACAGGGCTTGAACACAGAATCCGAGGTTCCCAAGCCAGCCTCGCTCACCACGAAGCCAACAACAGGCTTCATAAAATCATGCTAAATTCAAACCAATTGTCCACAAATGTATAGCACTGGTTGATAAAGCTTGTGAAAATTTATTTTTTGTGGTTTATGTGAAAATTGTGAAAATGCTTGTGAAAATGTGAAAATTTATGAAAGTGTATTCGATGTATTTTTTTGCTCCTTTAATTATGTGAATTCTCTTTTCCAGCTGTGATCGTGTAGGTATGTACGAGTTTTCAGGTGATAGATGTGAACACTCAACAATACTTACCACAGCCTTCCACAAGATCCTGTTTGGCACACTCGCAGGCCTTCTGTTGGCCGCAATTTTGGGTGGCATCATCTTCTATTTCGTCAGACGGCGCTCCCGTTCACAATCCCATCACCTCTTCAAGGACAACAGCAGGTTCGTCACTTGAGTGAATTATGTATGTTTGTAAAACTTAATTTGCGACAATATCTCATATTGGCAGTGGTTTTTCCAATATTTATTTGTTTTTTGGTTTTCACAAAAGTCTGTAAAATATGTGAAGTTTAAAACTGCCGAAACTATTGGTTGCAGCACATTCGATAACCAGTCTCACCTCAGGCAAAGCTGACACAAACACAGAGCTTCCCTTATTGTCACTCTTACCCCATTTCTGGTCCAGATATTTACATCAGCTCTATGAGCTGCAGTGCTACCCAACGTGGCTTCTTCGACCAAGCTATCACCAACAATGTTATAACAATGTTGTGATAATAACAATATTGTCGGCTTGTGTGAGGCAGGCTTTGATCGATAATAATCTATGAACATGACGTTATGAGGCTGACGTGGAATTGGAGCTCAAACTCTATTTGGTAATGCCTGGAGTCATTAACTTGCAGATGAGCTCACTGGCTTTGACTTGCAAATCAAACAAATTATTCTGTTACTTTCACCTTACGAAAGAAAAAGAATGGTGTATAATGGTCCGTAGAAGGGAGTCGAACAAAGATCGACATTTATCAACTGTTTGACTCAAAATATTTCATTGAGCTCTTGCGTTTATTTGAGGATTTTTGTAACTGAAGACTTTGACTACATAATACTAATTAGGAGCAAGGAGATATTTCCATGTTATTATGCACGAAATAGCCATTTGTGTTGTCAGAAGTCCATTTTTTTTAACATTCATCAAGGCCTCATCATGGAACTTCTACATAAATTATATGCAGGACAAAACTATGTTCTTCATCAACGTACTTTTAATGTCAATCACAGTGTCTTTCGGAGACGATGGACAAATACATGTAGTATATGGGTTTTAAACCGAGATTTCCGAGTGTCATAAGACATCATTTCAGATGGGGAAGCTAAACAGACCAACCATTTTAATTTTCAATAAAAAAATAACGTGAAACTCCAAATAGCCTGAAAGCTTAATTGCTCGATATTCAGAAATTAGTGGTCAAAGTTTGATTTTTAAACTTACTTGCCAAGCACCCTCTTACAATTAACTTGTATTTTTTTAGTTTTGGTGACAGATGACAGATGACAGAAAAAGGATTCTGATGAAAATGTGGTCAGATTCTGCTTACCGACAATGCTGTCGTGTGATCACTTCTCTTTCGCAGTCAACGAGGCATTTAAGGGAAAATATCCCCCTCCGCCACCACCCTCCACCCCATGAGATACAGCCGATGGCGATTGTCCGTGTTTTATCCTCTACATGCTCGGGCTCTAATAGGATTTTGATGCTTGCCAAACTTGTGGTGATTAGGTCACTATATTCACTACATGGTGCAATTTTTTTTTTTAACATGAACTTTGAATATGGATTCAAAATTAGAAGTTTATTGGAGATTTGAATATCGAGATTGGGTGGTGGTCAGATCACTGATTACTGCAGGTAGTGGTGCCAGTAGAACAGAAGATATTTGTGCTCAAGCTAACACTAAAAATAGCAGTTTAACCTGAACCCATTTTGTTAGCAGAAAATATTGAGTGTTTGAGCATCCTGCTGCTACTATCCGATCAATGGTGCATCAACGCAACTGTTTGCAAAGAAAAAAAAAAAAAAATATATATATATATATATATATATATATATATATATATCTGTTGAAGAACATCAATTTACCATGTGTCTCTGGCTGAATCGCCACATGTGGCAAGTGGTGAACGTATTGAACAACACAGTGAATCTAAATGCTGAGCATTGAGTGAGGAAGTAACACACTTTTTAGAATATTCCATATGACCCCAATAGGGTCATAATTGAACCCCCAACCTCCCAGACTCAGAGCAGACACTAAATATAAAGCCATAATTCCACTTTTTTATAAAGGTCAAGGCTCGTATAGGAGCTAACACACAGAACGTATAACAAGGGGAGCAGGAGACAAGAGGGATGGGAGGGTGGGGGGGGGGAAAAAACAGTAGGGAATAGACACATGGGATCTGTGGAAGAGAGAGGGATGGGGCGGGGTACACGGGTAAACAAGATGGACACTTCAGGGACTTTCAAGAAGGGAATTTTTTTTCAGGAAGGGAAAGCAGGGAATATGAAGGAGATGTGTTTGGGGTGGATTAGCGGGGGTAGAAAAGATTGTGGTTTTGGATGGGGGAAGATAAGAGATGGTGGTGAACAGCTATTTTGAAGACCTGGAGGGAAGAGTGGGATTGAAGAGAGTGTGGAAGTTTTATTTGTTCCAAAGGCGGGGAAAAAGAGGAATGAAAGAATGAAGGTGAGCAGTGATTCTTGATTTTGGTAGTTTAACCAGAAGGGGGTTGCTGTCGGACCTTGAGCACCCTGTGGAAATATGGGAGGGAGGCATATCACATACAAATAGGGGGGGGGAGGCCGGAGAGGAGCTGGTGGAAGACAGACAGAATTTAGTTAACGTTTGCATGTGTGTGTAAATATTGCAATAAAAATAAAAATCTTCCCCAATAACGTATTTTTTATTCTTTGCCTTTTTAGTGCATCTTTTGATGAAAACCGCCAGGGAACGTTCTGGGACAAAAGAAGTAGTCCATGTATGTTACTCGTATGAACAGATGTTTTGGGGTGTGGGAAATAACCTTTATGATGAATTGTGTAGTTTTCTTTCTTTCTTTCTTTCTAATTTTCTTTCTGCACAATATTTTTGCCCTTACAATAGGGATTTCCAACATTCCCGAAACTTCCATTGGTCCCAGTCCCAGCAAAACTCCTGGATCTTATCAACATTACTTTCAACCAAACCTAGAACATGTTGATATTCAAGATCAGGTAAATATATTCATGAACCAATAATTTTGCATTGTATTACTTGCAAAATCAAACATTTTTCAAGGAGATTTGTCAGTCAATTCTGTTATTCTGTCCGTCTGTTTGTCAATATAATCTAATCCAACAAGAAAAGTGAAATGTCAAAAGATATCGTGATGCCAAACCAGAAGAGGATTGTGGCATCATATTGTGGCATCGTAATGTGGTGTCATTCTTCATTGTTATTCTTCTTCTTCATTCTTCTTCTTCATCCATCACAATCCCACAACAACAGTTAAATGTCAAAGGATGTCATGATAGTAATCCATAAGAGGATTGTGATGTATTGTAGCATCTGAATGTGGTGTCAATCCTACCTTGCTTGGTTGTTTTTTTGGTTTTTTTGAAGTTCATGTTTTTACCTTTTTTAATGTTTTTTTTATCCCACCCTCTCCTGGAGGGAGGGAGCAGGATATTGTAATCGTCTGGTTTGCTTGTCTGCTTGTTTGTCTGTCTGTCTGTTGGCAACTTTACGGCAAAACGGCTTTAGAAAACACTGTCAAATTTAATCCACAGGTGGGCAATGAACCTATGACGATCTCATTAACTTTTGGGTCCAATTGGATCAAAGGTCAAGGTCAAGGTCATGAAAAGATCAAAATCGTTTTTCGCTCATAACTTCATCAAAAATGATCTAATTTACTTCAAACTAAGCTTATAGTGAACCTTATTCTATTTGTCACTTATAATCCTACCCATTTCTATAGTGAAAAATGCATATTTGTGAAGATCGGTAGGGTCCGAAGTTTTGGGGGTCATGGCCATCGGTCAAAATTAAATTTTCCATTAAAACTAAAACATGGTTACGAAAATACAACTATACGGGAAAACAGCTGGCTCAAACACTGTCAAATTGTATCCACAGGTGGGTAATGAACCTCGGACGACCCCATTAACTTTTGGGTCCAATTAGGTCAAAGGTCAAGGTCAGGTCACGAAAAGGTCAAAATCTTTTTCGCTCATAACTTCGTTATATATATATATATATATATATATATATATATATATATATATATATATATCTTCTTCTTCTTTCGGCTGCTCCCGTTAGGGGTCGCCAAAGCGGATCATCCGTATGAAAGAAGAAGAAGAAGATATATATATATATATATTTATATATATATATATATATATATATATATATATATATATATATATATATATATATATATCTTCTTCTTCTTTCGGCTGCTCCCGTTAGGGGTCGCCACAGCGGATCATCCGTATGATCCGCATAGTGATTTGGCACATGTTTTACGCCGGATGCCCTTCCTGACGCAACCCTGGTATGGATATGACACAGGGATATGGTACACCGATTTTAACCGGGGTATACACCGGCCCAGTACACTGGTACTCACTTCGCCGACCTCAGAAGGATGACAGGCTGAGTCAACCCCCTGGTGTATTAATTCAGTGGCCCAACGGGACTTGAACTCAGGACCTTTTGGTTCCCAAGCCGCTGCCCTAACCACTGTGCCAACACCAGGCTTATATTTATATATTTATATATATTTCGTGTTTGGCCCCGGATCCAGATCTTCACCAAAATTGAATCAATGTGTTATTGTCACACAGCATGTAGGAAGCCTGGTGTTGGCTTCCTGGTTCGAGGGGCTGGCTTGGGATCTTAGGGTCCTGAGTTCAAGCCCTGTTGGCTGCTGCATTGACACGAGGTGGGGTTGACTCTGCCTGTCATCCTTTGGAGGTTGGAGAAATGAGTAGCAGTGCACTGGTATGCAGTGCACTGGTATAGGGATACAGCATCAGCAGTATCGTCATGCACAAACAAAATGATAGCTGCCCAGCAGCCAAGCTGCAATATGCAAGAAGAAGAAGAAGAAGAAGAAGAAGAAGACAGTTTGTTACATGCCAACTTCTGTCCACCAAATTTCGTTTCAATCTGTCCTCAACTTTTTGAGATATCTTGCTCACAGCCAGCCAAACAAACAAACAGACAGACAGGGGTGGAAACACAACCTCCGTCCACCCTCGTTGGCAGAGGTATCAAGATTGAGCATTTCACAATACAGATGCCTCGACGGGTACATTGATTATGTTTGACCTCGAAAGGAACATTTTATATTAAAGTAAATCTTCATGTGGAGTCACACACTATTTCTTCAACACATCAATTAATAAATCCTCTCCCTCCATGCGAAGTTAATGGGAAGTTGAAGCCATAAGTTAAATTCCCTGTGAAGTTTTCATATTTTTCAATATAATTGAGATACTGTATCACTAATGACGCAATATTAATAATAATCAGTCTGAACGGTTGATTTTAATAATGCTCCTTACATTAACCCTTTTAGTTACTGATGTCAAATCTTTTGTGCTCAATCCTTTATTTCACCCCGGCCCTTACGCTTTTTTCTGTGCAGGTATCGTTCTCGAGACCAAAGGTATCTGCCAATGTGGAAGCTGAAAACGAGTAGAGTGATGACCTCCCTGTGAAAAGCTGTTGCAATATTCGAATGACAGTAATTTTATAGCAAGAAATGATCCAGTAGATTGCAATTTTCAAGATATTCGTTTACCTTTGGAATTACTTTTTTTTGTGGCATTTACATAGTTCTCATATTTAAACGTCTGTATAATGTTCATTGATTTATTTTTGTTTTGGGGAGAAATAAAATGTACGTTTGTTTAAAGTATAACACTTAAAACAGCATGCACATATGATGAATATATTTTACCTTTGGCGCTGGCGCTATTTTGAAGCAAATATGCAATTACTTTACGGGTTTCAAGAAAAATATATCAAACGATTTGTTTGCCTCCAGTCTATTTCCTCAGCTTCCTCCCCTGAAATGTACTGAATAAAAAGGAAATTGATATCTTACCTCACATGGTTGGTTTTACGTGATTTTTGTTTTGCCTCAAAAAGTAAACATGGTTATCAATGAAACATGGTTAGATTTTGCAAAAAAGTCCATATATATATACATATATCTATATATATATATATATATATATATATATATATATATATATATATATATATATATATATATATATATATATATATATATATATATATATATATATAGTCACACCATTTTAAAGCCTTTTTCCCTGAGCAGGGGTCAGCTTTTTTGTGGGCTCCAATCATGGTACCCTTTCTTGTGGAAATGTTTTTACGGCCGGATGCCCTTCCTGATTTTTACGGCCGGATGCCCTTCCTGACGCCAACCCTAGAGTCGCCGTCGACACACAGGGATACTTACCAGAAAACTGGTGCTCATTTCACCGACCTCGGAAGGATGACAGGCTCAATCAACCGCCTGGTGTATTTTAATTCAGTGGCCAGTGGGGCTCAAACTCAGGACCCCGAGGGTCCCAAGCCACCACTCACCACATAGACAAGACCAGGCTATATGTGTGTATACATGAGTATATATATATATATATATATATATATATATATATATATATATATATATATATATATATATATATATATATATATATATATATATATATATGTATATGTATGTATGGAGTGCAGCCTGTGGCTGCTGGTTGCATCATTGGTTGGGACGCCATGGCTATGCCGCTGATGCAGTGTCCCCCTTGCCAGTACACTGGTGCTGATTTTGCCAACCTCGGAAGGATGACAGGCTGAGTCAACCGCCTGGTGTATTTTAATTCAGTGGCCAACGGGGCTTGAACTCAGGACCCTAGGATCCCAAGCCGCCACCCTAACCACTAAGCCAACACCAGGCTTACATATATGTATATTCTTCCAGGCACGGTTTCCATATATATACATATACATATACATAACCAGGCACGGTTTCACGTGCAGGCCAGTCCGAGCGTATCGTCCCGGGGACCCGCTCTGCGCGTTCTGCAAACAAAACACGCGGCGCGCAGCACATGGAGCTTCACACACGCGCCCGCATGCGGACCCGTCCATTCCAAATTCACACAACACTCGCCATCCACATTCTCGCCGTCCACGCGGCCGGCTCGTATCCGACGTGGAGCGTTCTCGCGCCGGATTGCGATCGCACAGACACGCACGTACGGGCCGTGCGCGAAATGCACCATGGACCTTGTACGCGCCGTCGCACTAACCCAGCACGGTTGCCAAAATAACTTTATATGGCACAGAAGGATCGTCACACCCGTCTCCCGTCTGAATCAATCCATCATCCATTTCCATGCATGCAAAGTCCCGACCTCACCCGTCTCCATTGCGGGCCGAACACATTGCGCACTCCCTATTGACTCGTTTGTTCCCCCACGTGCAGGCACCATCCTCCAATCCGCAATTATGCCTTTTATGCCCGCCTGCAGGTTCAACTCCATGCACTGCATTTCACCCATCTGAGTTCGCATTTCACCCTCATCTCATCCATTTTGTTGTTCATTCGTTTCACATTCGCGTCCATTTGTTTTTGTAAATCCCCTTTCAGTGCTTGCACATTCTCATCCATCATACCTCTCATCACCTCCAGGAACAGGACCATGTCAAATGATCCTGACGAAGCCGATTCGCCTCGGTGGGGCGCGGATCCGCCAAGGGTCTGGAGGGACATTTGATGTTGGGGGGGGGGGGGAGTTATTCGCCGCCGCCTCCGCTCCCCGTTACTACCTCTGAGTTTGGTTGTGGGGGCACATCTTCTTGCATGGGGGTGTCCTGGGCCATGGGTCCTTCTAAATTTAAATTAGAACCCACCTGAGCCAGCTCATCTTGGCCCGCCATGGTGCGTCTGAAAACAATTGAAAACACTCTTAATTTGGAGGGAACGGGGGTGTGTTTACTCTGCACACCCCTGATCCGAATCCCGTTAATTTCTCTGGGGGCGGAGGGGTTCGAACCCGCTCCTGACACCAAACTGTTGTGGATTCGAACCATGTAAATTTCGTTGTGGAGGCGAGGGTTCGTATCTGCACCCCTGACACCAAACTGTTGTGGACCAGGGTTCGGTGGCGATAAACGACCACTCGGTGGAGCAGTAGAGCCATCTCCCACTGAACACCCGGAATTAAAAGGTTGTCACCCTGGATAACTCCGGAGTCAATGGGCCACTTAAAGGACCATGATCACCAATTCTCTGACGGCATGGGGCAGGGTCAATAGCCAAATTTCAATATACCTAAGTACCAAGGTCGTCAAATTACCGGGGGAAATTATACCCTCGGCAGACTCTGTCCGAACCAAGTCGCAGGTACCGACTCGGATCCGGCATAACCGAGCGGAGTTACCAGAGTCGAGCCAGTCCCAATAACAACTTACGGCACCAACGCCTTACTAATTCTCAATACGCACCGTGCTGGGTCAATGGGAGAAAGCACAGAAAAGGAGCTGGAACATTTAACATGGGGGTTAATTTACAAACAATAATCGAGGAGCGAGCACACAAAGAGCAGAGTTATCCTAATAAAAGAAATGCAGGCAATGTACAGTGAGCGAAAAGCACTTAACAGTTCTACTTAGCAAACTGGCGCAACACACACACGCGCACACCCAAAGAAATGGTGGTCGTGGCCTTTATTTGGCCCTACAGCTCGGGAGGGAAAGGCGAGCTGAGGGCAAGGGCCTATTCTTGCACCTGTACGCCTCGTGTGGTCTGGTCGAGCTTGTCCGGTGGTGGGACTTGAAGCCGCTGCCAACAATGCAGCACCAAGCACCAGGGACCAGGAACGATGCAACAGATGCCAGCCAGCACGGGAAAGGACCAGACGAGACGAGCACCCGCAGGTAGACGAGAACGCCAGCAGGAAAGACGAGGCTTCTTCTCTTTCTCCTTCGCTTTCGACGGCTCCCACCTCCTATTCTCCTTCTCCTTCCCTGCGTGTCGAGGGAACCGTTCTGAATAACTCGCCTCTGGATTTGACGAGGGGCGAACATCCCATCTGGCTGGGCAGGGCCGCCCATGAGGTGGTCAGCCTCCTGATTGGACGAGGCGTCTCGGGGGGGGGGGTGTCGAGGCGTCTCGGAGGCCCGCCCCCCGAAGAGGGGCACTTTTGGCTTTCGGCACGCTGGCATCCTATTGGGTGGGGCGTGCGTGCGACGCTCCCCCTTTGCTCATTGGCTGGAGGAAATGTTCCATGCCCTTCATCGGGGTGGAGCCTCGATCTGAGGTGATGGAGGCTCTGCCCATGCCTTCAGCCAAAAACACGTGGGCAATGGCGATGGGATTGAGTGAGGGACGGTGCCGTTGTTGTTGTTGTTGTTGTTGTTGTTGTTGTTGTTGTTGTTGTTGTTGTTGTAGTAGATGTATAAAACCTGACTATAAAATAACTCACAGCGCACACATGAAATTCCCATTAGACACAGGGGATGGATTCCAACTATAAACACATACTTATCGAAATAACTGAGCTTAGGGTCTGTTTGTGTGCAAATTGCTTCCAGATTTGTAACAATATATATATATATATATATATATATATATATATATATATATATATATATATATATATATATATATATATATATATATATATATATATATATATATATATGTCGGGGATTGTATGTACTCTAACAGCAACCAAACATGTCTACTAGTGTTTGGTTAAAACTCTTGAGTTAATTGGAAATGGGGAAAGGATAAATCTTCCCAATGTTTATCTGTGCACTGTCAAGGAACTTGTTTTTCCAGCCAAAGGGCTGGCACTGTTACAACACAGCTGGTCTTGTTGACTGTTTGAAATGGCCTTGCTGATCGGGCAGCTGGGCCACCTGGAATCTGTTGGATCACTGCCCAGAACTGCTAAGGCCCAACAACATGTAGGAGGCTACCTTTGAAAATTCTTTAAGGGAATCAAGGGTGTTGTTTCTGCACTTTCTGTGCTCTCTTATCAGCAGTACTGACAGGAGAATGCTATAAATTAATGAATGGTAATAAATCCTCTTTGACACGCAGTTATTCAGAGGTCGCAGTAAACTGAATATAAGGCAGTGCCGAAAGACAGCTCACCAGAGGATTAGGCTGGGTGGACTATTGTGTTCAAAGCCTGTTGTCTCCATATGCATATGTCTGATGTGTAATAAAACCTTCTCTACCAAGATCGGTGGGAACAAAGCTTGATCTTAATCATTGTGGACCTCACCTGGATCTCAACATATATATATATATATATATATATATATATATATATATATATATATATATATATATATATATATATATATATATATATACATATATACATACATATACCAGCTGAAGTCGCCGGTAATACCCGGGAAATTTTCCTCGCGCTAGTTAGACTGAGGCATGAGTTGTCTGGAGAAAATTAGGAAGGCTTCTTTTATTCCTCATATTTATGGAAGGAAGGCTTTATGCTGCCGTAATCCTCAGAGAGGTCAAAGTTGAAGGTGGCCTTGAGCCACTCAATGTTTCCAGCAGCAGTGGAAACTGTCTTTGATGTCCTGCCAAAACCCGGACCGAGAAAGCTGTAAGGTGAGTTTTGTGCTTCTCTCGCCCGTCGGTGTGACGCTCCATTTGCAGTTAGGCGACGCTCTCTCTCTCTCTCTACAGCCGACTCTGCTTGCCTGGCTCGTTTATGAGCAGATATATCAGCAGTAAGACGACTCGCTCTCACTTTCTCTCGCTCTCTCGCTCTCTCTCTCTCTCTCTGCAGCCGACTCCGCTTGCCTGGCTCTTTCATCAGCAGATCTATCAGCAGTTAGCTGTTGCCGTGCGCGTGCAGTTCAAGAAATCAAATAACAGGAGGAGAATGTGTATGTTTAAAAAGTCAACGAATACGAACATTTTGTATTTCAAAAAACCCGAGCGTTTTTAACCATGAATCCTTTTGTTACGATTAATACGCCGGCGCACTATTCGAAAGGCTTTTTTTTAATGGGAATTTTTTTTTTTAATATATATATTGTTATTATTTTTTTTAATATAATTTTTTTTTTCATTTTTCTGGAAAGCCACGAAGCGCATCCTGGAGCTGAATGCTCGGTCTATATGTGTGTAAAGTTTCATCAAGATCGGTTCACTGGTCTCGGAGCTTATTGGTTACAAACAAACAGACAGACAGACGGACTGCCATTTATATAGTAGATATACATCCATCCTATATATTATTTCTGTTTACGCCTGCACGTAATTTGACGTTTCTCCTCCGAAACTGCCAGATGGATTGTTGCCACTTTCGGCATGTGGGTGCTCTGTGGTCTACTGAACAGCATGGGCTATGTGAGATCGCGCCAGATGGACAGGTTTGGGAATTTTTGGAGATTTTATAATTTTTACATTCGTTTACATGGCGACGTGTGAAGTCACCGCTGAGAGGCGTAATAACGTCATGACATCATCGGTCATTCGCTGACGTCATTACGTCTGTCGTCGACAGACCGTCACCACTGAGAGGTGTAATGCCACTCCGAGAAAACAGTGTCTGCAATGTAAAACCCTCTTCTGCACATGCTGACTACCTCAGAACGTGAATTTGACACAATGTAACAAGAAACATTGTATCTGAAGAAATTCGATAAATCACATTGTGAACACTAGATATATTGACGTCATAACGAACCCTCACTTTCGAAACTTCACGCAGAGCGTGGGTTTGGCTTGTACATATATATATATATATATTTTTTTTTTTTCAGATCCGGGGTGGCGGGATTCTCACTGGACTCTTGGCGCCACCCTCACCACTGCCGTCTCCGGGGTTTATAATGCCGGCTGGCTCGGCACAGGCCTCGGGTCACGAGTCTTCAATCGCGATACCAACGTAATCCTTGTACCTTACCAGTTGGGGAAATCGAACCCCGGTTACAGACTAGTTGTTTCAGATACCTCGCCTTTTTGCCAGTCTGTAACCATTTTGGTTTTATATGCCAATCGAACGGATCCTTTCTCGATGCAACACAAATTAATCCAAAGCGGCAACTTCATACGAACCAACCAGATTTATTGGAGAACATCGGGGAACACGACACAAGCAAACCATTCATGACAATGTTTTTATTAACAATCTTTAACCCGTTATTAACTCGGGAACGACGGACTACAGGTTTTGAGGGGGTCCCGACCGAGATATGCCTTGTACAACACGTGCAGACAAGACAGACAAACAGCATGCATGCAGACAAGACAGAGTACTTGGTGGTGATTCATGGACGAGAGGACAGTGAATGTGGTTGCAAACGTCAATCATTGACGAACTCTGCTCCAGCCAATGGGAGCTCGAGCTGAAGATTATGAGCCAACCAATGGGCGTTTGGATTAACCATGACGTAATTATGGTTGAACCAATCAGCGTCTACCTTATTGAGACCGGCGTATAAAGCACGCGCCTTCACTTCCTTCTTCACTTGCTGCGATTTTTACCCTGAAGAGTGCAGCACGAAAACCTTCGGTCACTATTATGTCATGTTTGTTTGTATCCATATTTAAGTTCTGTTGTACCATCTGTTTATTTATGTATATATTGTTGCGGAAATGGCCCTTTGTTAGCTATTAAATATAGGATTAGCCCAGACCCCCCTTTAAATGCATGTTTAGTCAGGTTGTCCGGTAAATGGACGCGACATGTGTGTCAGGAGGTGTAGGATGCATGTTTATTGTTCGTACATTGGTGGTGGACCGAGAGGTTCTTCTTCTTCCTTCCTCTCTCTGGAAGAGGAGCCAGTGGGCTTCGAGGCGAGTGAAAGAAGGAAAGGCAGTGGTGGATCTGCCGTGAGAGAAACTGCCTGAGCCATGAGAAGTGGCACGACCCGAAAAGGAAGGAGTAGGAGAAACTGCATGATGGTTTTTGCGATCGGCTTTTCGTAAAGAGCGAGCTGAAAGAAAGGCAAGGAAGGCACTGAATGAGGTCTGTCTGCCATCGGCTGGGAGAGGATCTGCCTGAGGTCGAGTGTGCGATCGGCAGTAGGAGGAACTGAACCTGAGGGTCGAATCTGCCGAGAGAGGAACTGAACCTGAGGGTTAGGCTGCAATCTGCTTCGAGAGGACCTGTCTGCTGTGTGAGTCTGGAGTCGGCTTCGAGAGGAGGTCATCAACAGGTTCAACCTGCGTCTAACCACGGAGCCTGTGTCCCGACTCACGGCACGGCTTGACACGTTTGTCGATCCACCTGCGGAGCCCAACACCTCGATTTGGCCTGATCTGGTGAACAGGCCAGGCCTGGACTTGTATGCTGGACCTCGTGAAAAGCAATCTGGAGCATACCACCGTAGATGTTTCACTCTGGGACAGTCGACCTCACGGGGTCTGAACGCGCCGAGAGTGTGTGCGTGAGGGCTACGACCCATGGACGAGTGCCATTTTGCCACGCGGCGTGTTTGAGCTTGGGCGCTCGAATTTGTAGACATCGGCTTGTCACGAGCCGCATTCGGGCTTTTGACACTTTCCTCTCGTCCATGAAACATCACCAAGTACTCTGCTTGTCTGCATGCTGTCCATGTCTTGTCTGCATGTCGTTTGAGGTTTATCTCGTTAGGGTCCCCTTCAAAACCCGTAATCCGTAGCTCCCTAGTTAAGAACGGGTTATAGATTAATTATAACGTTGTCGTGAATGCTTTGCTTGTGTTATGTTCCCCTGATGTGTCCCCAAGAAATGTGGCTGATTCGTATGAAGTTGCTGCTTTGAATTAATTTGTGCTGTGCCGCGGAACCATCCGCTCGATTTGGATATTAAAAACCAAAATGGTTACAGACTGACAGAATTGGCTCGGTCTCTGACAAAACCAGTCTGTAATCGGGGTCTATTTCCCCAACTGGTAAGGTCCAGGGGTACGTTGGTATCGCGATTCAAGACGCGTGACCCGAGGCCTGTGCCGAACCAGCCGGCGTTATAATCTCAGAGACGGCGGTGGTTAGGGTGCGCCGAATCTGCAACATTTGGCTGTCGAGAGTAGGGTTCGAAAACCCAAACTGGTTACGGGCAGTGATTGACATCACTCGTCCGAATCCCGCCACCGCTGAATCCGTAACACTGGTGTCAGAAGTGGAATGACAACCCATCCACCTCAATAGATTTGCAGGACACCGATTCAGCAACATCTGGTGTCGTTCGCACCTCAAACATGAGTGACAGAGAGACAGAGTGACAGACAGACAGACAGACAGACAGTCCAAATTTGTTTTGATTTTATTTTGAGCGAATCGGGTGTAAAACTTCGAAATTATAAAGAAAAATGGCGGTGCGGCTCCACCTCAGCGCGACACGAAGCGGGAGTGGGTTACTATAAATAGCACAATGACCTGCACAACACAAAGAAAGCGCTTCCGCCCATCGGTCCAAACCACGTGGTCACGGCACGCGTCATGGCAAACGAAGCAGGATGGCAACGCGTACATTGATGTGATTCATGCACGATTGGCGGATACCTTGGAACAGGTGGAGTGTGATGGGAATTACATTGAGGAGTTACAAATTAAATTGGACGAGGCATTATGCCACGCAGACGAGGTTCAGGAAAATTGTGTGCACGGGGAATCACAACAATTGGCCGATGCACAGGAACGAATTCTGGATCTCGAAGAGGACCTAGCCAACACAGACGAGATTCGGGAAGATTATGTGCACAGGGAGTCGCAGCGATTTGCTGATGCACAGAAACGAATTTGGGAGCTGGAAGAAGACTTAGCCAACACAGACGAGGTAATAGCTGGAGGAATGATGAAAGTAGAGCGGCTTACCTTTCTGTTGGAACGAGAGGAGAGCGAACTGAATAAAAGAATAGAGGAGGAGCAAATTAGTAACTCCCAGGATAGGAAGAGCTTGGAGGAAGAATGGAAAACAAAGCTAGAAAAGGAAAAACGGGAACACGATTTGGAATTGAATCAACTGGAGGAAGAATTGTTGGAAAAGTCAAGACAGTTCGAGGAACGACAGGGAGAAATGAGGAAAGTAGAGTGGAGTTTCCATGAGTTGGAACAAGAGAAGAGCGAACTGAATGAAAGAATAGAGGAAGAGCAAATTAGTAACTCCCGGGATAGGGAGAGCTTGGAAGAAGACTGGAAAACAAAGCTGGAAAAGGAAAAACGGGAACACGATTTGGAATTGCAACAACTGAAGGAAAAGGTAAGAACAGGCAATCAGAGAAGAGAAAGCCGAGAACAGAAGATAAAAATAGGAGAGAAATATCAGGAACAACTAGAGGAATACGGTAAGAGAATGGACGACATGAGGAGGGAAGCATGCGAAAGAGGTGTGGAGATGAGAAAGAACTTGGAAAAAAGCTTCTGAGTTACAGAAACACCAAAACAAAGAGAGGGAATTACAAAACGAGCTGAGGATGTTGAGAGGAAAGAAAGATAACGGAGAATGAAACGGTAAGGAACCACGCTGTGCAGATCGAACAGTTAGAAGCCAAAGCAAGGTTGGAGTACGTGGAGATAGTGAAAGAACGACGAATGAAACAGGAAAAGGAAATCAACCAATTGAATGAAACGACGAGATTGGAGAATGAAGAACATGAGAGACGCTGGGATAGAAAACAAAAAGAAAACGAATTTGAAACTGACCAACTCAAGGAGAGAGCAAAGTTGGAGTACACGGAGATGGGAAAACTCCGGAAAGATAACTAACAACTAAAAAGGCTCAGAGAGGAAGAACGACTCAGATGGAAAGGAAAATGGAGCCAGCAAGTAGAACAGCACAATAATGTGGGAGGTGTGGCATCACCACAGGGAGGAATGTTGGTGGTGTGGGACATTGATGACATCACTCGTCGGATGACACCACAATTAGAGCAAACCCTGGTGATGGAGACATTGAGGGAGCATACGGGGTTGTTGACGAATGAAACACATTTTGAGCAGGTCCAGCATGTGGAGCTGATAGCCTCAGAGGAGTGTGGCAAACCGATGATGAGCAACCTGCTGGAGAGAAGCGACCGGACCGAGCTGACTCTGAAACGAAGGAGGTACGTGGGCACATGCATACACGGTGCGGGCGATGAGCTTAAGGTAGAAATTGAATTTTATGTTAACGAAGAGACTCTGTCCGATGGGGTGCACGTATGTGTGACCCCTGAATGTGTGTGTGTGGAGTGCCTGTGAATGGATGCTGTGAGCCCACAGTCCAGACTACAGCACATGTGTGTGCTGCCAAGGCCGAAACGTGTGTGGGTACTTTTCCCTGTTTCTTTGTGTGAATGTTGTGACGCCATGTCCCGAAAGTAGAACTGTGTAAATGCTTGTAAATAATAATAATAGACGGTTGTAGTGCTTTGCCTTGTTCGTGTGTTGTCCCTAACCGCAGCCATTGAATAACTGCATGCGTGTTTCTCCCTTTTCCAATGCATTACTGTGTACGTGTGTAAATAATAAATGTTCTTGTGCGAATGTTATCCCGTTCGCCGTGTCCTCTTTCCCCATTGAACCGCCGTATTGCTCTCGGAATAATAGCGGGCTTTTTAATAGCCGATAGAAGAATTGGGGCCAGCGAGTTTTCACGATAATCCACCGCTCGGTTATCCCAGAACGGAACGAACCGCTTAAGCGGTTCATGTCCAAGTAGGCCTCGCTGAGGTACGGTCTCTCGGAAGGCTACGCGCGCGAATACTTAGGTATATTGATTAATTCGGCGATTGACCCTGTCGCGCGTGGGTAGCACATTGACTCGGCCGTGGTGTGCGCTTGGAGCACACCCGTGACTGGTTTTCGGTGTTGTTCCGGAAAGTCGCGACTGATTTGTCCGTCCGGTGGGCGAGACGGCCGCCATTGGCGAAAGCGGCTGTGAGCACGCTGGGTGGGCGGCAGATTCGTAACAATATATAAAGTTTCCCCTTGATCTGTCCAGCTGTTCTGGGGAAGAGGATTTTTCAAGATTTTACGGTGAATCCAAAAGGGCTGCCAAACCATGTGACCTATGATGTAATAGGTGGGGAAGTTTTTGTTCCTCATGAATAGGTGGTCACACCTGTAAAGTTTTTCCTCAATCTGTTCAGCCGTTTGAGACGGCGATTTAAAAAGTGAAAAAAATGGCTGCCGAACCAGTGACCGATGATGTCATAATTTTTTTTTTCTGTTGACCAATTTATCCCTAGATAACCCTCATTTTTCATACTGATCGGACGTAGAGTTCTACGTACGCAATTATATCACAGAAAAATCACACTTATTTCCTGTGGGGAGTACTTGACATCCTCTGCCAAGTTTCAATTTTTTTTCACAGAGCGGTTTCGAAGATACAGAGGTCCAAAGTTTTTTCCTTTATTCAAACATGGCTGCCACACCACAATGTGTACGACGTCATGATCATCATTAGAACATTCTACATGAGCAGTCGCATCTTTGGTGTAAACATCATGTCAATCTGACAAACAGTACCAGAGAAAAAAGACGAACAAAATCCAGCCACGGATATACGGGACCGATTGCTTAACCCCGCTTGTCGCTTCGCAAGCACAGGCTAATTATGAGATCTGAATGAAAATACTGCACAATTCCTGTTTGGACGACGTGATACTTCAATTGTAAGCAAAAGTAAAAGTCAATTTTTAATAATAAGCAAAGATAAAATTGATAAATACTTTTTACATTATACCTCCAATGGTGAGCAAAATTAAGACTGAGATGACAGAAATTAAATTGGAATGACGTATTAATTTTGCTGTGAATGTGAGGTTACTCTACTTCTGAAGGTGGACAGAGGTAATGGTAATGATTTAATCCCTGGTACGTAATGGTGGAGGTAATGGTAATGGTAGGTCATTATTTAATCCCTGTCTGTTTGTCAGTCTGTTAACAGAATATCTCAAAAAGTTGTGGATGGATTTGGATGAAACTTGATGGACAAGTTTGGTGTGTGACAAGGAAGAATCATTTTGATTTTAGTGAAGATCCAAATCCTGATCTGGATAGGAGAATTTTTTTTAAATTCATAAGTTATTCTTCACCATTGAGAGATGTGGTCAAAATGATGTATAGCATGATACTGAATTTCAAAAAGTTATGGAGGAGTTGGTTTGGTGACGAGAACAAGCTAATTCGATTTTGGTTGAAGTCTGGATCCCGATCCGGCCATCGGTGAGACACAAAACATAAGTTGTTCAGCCTGGTGGAGGTATGTGCTCTCCTGACTGCCATTCTAGTTTTTTTGTGTTGAGAGTGTGGTTGAGTGAAAGAGAAACAAACTGACTTTTCAACACTCATTGGAGGAAAATCAAACATTCGAGCTTTTGAAGATGTTTGCTATTCAAATTAAACTTTTTTTTGTTTTTTTTGGTCGAGGGTCGTGGAAAAACCAGAATACACAACAGAACATAAAGAACATAGTGAAAAGTGGGAAAATACTCAAACAGCAGAGTTGAGGGGCATTTGGAGGAAAAATTGGCTCACATAAATATAAGAAGAAATAAGGTTGCAAGATGAGAAAGGAGGAGCTGGAGGATAGAGATGCCACTAACCTGTCAAAGTTGCAGTAGTAACAGGCTCAAAGATTCTTTCTTTTTTGTATACCTTGTCGAGGCTCGCATGAAAGCAAACGCACAACGGACAGCAAGGGAAGCATGAGACAAGAGGGGCAAGGGAAGGACAAAACAGTGGGGAACAGAGACATTAGGAGATCTGTGGTAGGTAGAGGGATGGGGTGAGGAACATGGGGTATGCAAGATGGACACTAAAGGGGCTATCAGGAAGGAAAGCAGGGAATTTGAAGGAGGTGGGTTTGGGGTGGATTAATGGGAGTCGAAAAGATCGAGGATTTGGATGGGGGACGATAAGAGGAGGTGGTGATGAACAGCTGTTTTGAAGGCCTGGAGGGAAGAATGGGATTGAACAGAGTGAGGGTGTTTATTCCAAAGGTGGGGAAAAAGAGGAATGAAAGAGTAAAGGTGAGCAGTGATTCGTGATTTTGGTAGTTTTAACAGAAGGGTGTTGTATGCGGACCCTGAGCACCCTGCGGAAATATGGTGTGGACAAATCGCAGAGAGAGCAGTGGGGGCGAGACTGGATAGGAGACTGTAGAAGACAGACATACCACTGATCTGCCTGCTGTGAGAGAGTGAGAGGCCCAAAGACTCAGCCTCATCGTGGGAGATACAAATGATCCGAAATGCCTTGGTTTCCACTGTGTGAGGCCGAGAAAGGTAAGAGGCAGGAACACCAGCCCAGAAGAGAGAGCAGTACTCCATCAGGCTGCGGATGAAAGCTTTGTATGTGGTCAGGAGCTCAGGTGGGCCGAGGAAGGACTTTATACGACGGAGGATTCCCAGTCGGCGACTGGCTTTGCAGGCGAGGTTTGAAATGTGGCTTTCCCAGGAAAGGTCATGGCAGATAGTGAGACCCAGAAGCTTGAAAGGACTTCTTCCAGAGGATTGTTGAGAAAGTGGATGGGGGGTGTGGGGGGGCGGGGAGAGGTTAGAAACAGTTCTTTCGGAGAGACAAAGTGAGAGTGTGAGATTTGTCCAGATTGAAAGAAATGTTCCACGTGTTGGACCAGTTTTTGATTTTACCCAGATCTGCAGAGAGTGAAGAAGCTGCTGCTTGCCGGTCTGAGGGATGACAAATGGTACGGCAGAGGGTGGAGTCATCAGCAAAGAGATAAAGAATATTTTTCAGAGAGAACAGAGAGAACAGAGAGATCATTGATGAAAACCTGAAAAAGAACAGGGCCCAGAACGCTACCTTGAGGAACTCCAGCCTGCACAGGAAGAGGGGATGAAAGAACTCCATTTAGGGCCGCACGTTGACTGCGACAGGAGAGGAAGTCTGCGAGCCATGAGTGGAGATGGCCTTGGATACCATGGGAAGAGAGTTTGGTGAGCAGGGCAGGATGCCAGACTGTGTCAAAAACATGCAATCTATCTGGGGATATCGGTCTGATTTCATATTCAGCATAGAGTACCTCCATCCATTGTTGGGAGAATAGAAGCAGCATATCCAGGGTAGAGTAACCTGGTCTGAAACCAAATTGATGATTGGAAATCAAGCCATTGGAAAAGAGGAAGGATTTAATGTCTGAAGCGATGATGGATTCCATAACCTTGCTGATGATTGGGAGAAGGCTGATTGGTCTGTCGTTGCAGGGATCTGTTTTTGCACCTTTTTGTGCAGGGCAGTAATTCCCAAGCAGATGGCAGATGACCTTGAGCAAATGAGAGGTTGAATAGAACAGAGAGAGGGTGAGCAAGAGCAGAGAAGCAGGTTTTTTGGACACGTGGGTTGATGCCGTCTGGACCGGTTGCAGAATCTGAGTTGAGGTTTGAAAGCAAATTTTCCACTTTGTCAAAAGAAAGGGACACAGAGTCCAGGGACAGTTGTGTGCGACTGGGTAAGGTGGGTACAGAAAGCGATGGGTTTCGGACACAATATTTCGATGCAAACACCGAGTTTAGGCATTCAGCCTTTTCAGATGCGGTATCGGCAGTGCGGCCATTTGAGGTAAGTATTCCTGCAGCGTAGTCTGATATTTCAGATCAATTGTTCAAATTTGCATAAAAGCACCAAAATTGTTACACATGTAGAATAATGTATTCTGGATATGAAGCCACCTGAGATATCTCTCGGCCGATATCTCAGTCTGTGTCTACTGCGTGTCTACTGGAATTCTCCTTCACAAGCACACAGTCCAGTGCATTGCAGATTCGCCTTCTTGCATTTGCAGCGGTTTCTACAGCCTTTTTTGCAGCCGCACGACACCAGCTCGAAGCAGCTTTTTGAAGCCTCAGGGAGTGTGGTCCAGAGCGGTTCGTAGGACCCATCCTCTGTTTGCCGCCAGCCCCAGCTTGTTGGTGATGGAAGCACGGGTTGAGGGACCAAGACCTGCTCCCTGAGATAGCCAACCTGGAAGACAGATCTCTTCACATGCTGTTCCAAAGCATCGTAGGTAGGTGGGATGCGCGGGACGGAGTTCCTCTTGGCGAAGAGTTTCTTTCTGGCCTCGTTGACGTCCGTATATGGACTGGTGCGGTCAGAGATGAGCACCACAAACCTTTCAATGCAGTGCGTTGTGTCATCCTGGATGTTGACTGGCGTGGTGGTCAGGGTCACAAGAGAATCTGTCAGTTCTGGAAACGAGTTCCATGTGGCCCAGGCAGATTTCTTCCCATGCCCCACAAATGCTGATACCACGTCATCCGGTCATGGTGTGGAAGACAGGGAGGGCACGTGCCTTTTGTGGATTGAGGGAAGCAGCTATTTCATGGGCAGGGATGTAGCGGTAGTTCTTGCCCGTCCCAAATGCAATCCAGAGTTCATCCACACATGGTAGTGCCTGGTCTACCATCACCGCCAAGACGACGATGACGTCAGTGTCTACGGTTCAAACTTGAATCCGACGGTGGTCATGTTCTGCAGCATGGGCCACATGTAGCATGATGCGAGTGTCCGCCTCTTCTTGACCGCATGGAGCCAGAGAGCTTTCATCTTCCTGCCTTGTTAGGCAGATGACTGCTTCACCATCAGTGACTACCAGCTCCTTTGCCTCGTCATGGAAGGACTGCACCAGCACATCGGACAGGAAGGTGAAGAGCACCACCTTGTTTGCGTCGACACTTAGGAAACTCTGCCAGTTTTCTGGTCTGGCTGCGGTGCTCACCACGTGCCGTCGCACCCCTTTTTCTCATTTCTCCCTTGTCGCCGTCTTCAAGGAGCCATCTTTGTAGCTATCCCAAACGAGGTGGAGACGTGAAGCAGGACGCAGCTGCTCCTCGACGAATGGGATGAAGACTTGGTGGGCATATTCTTCAAATGTCTTGGCAGTGACAGGCTTCAACATCTGCACGATGACAGCACCGTCAAGGACAACAGAAGTGACAGCAGGTGCATCAGACTGAGCTTCAGCAACGCCTTCAAGGCACACCAGCAAGTCGCTTTTGCTACCCAGGTGTAGCTTACCTGCATCAGATAAAGCAGGAGGGCATGCTTGGTTTTCATGACTGAAGAACTCGTCCAGGTTCCCATCGCGGTTCTGGCAGCCTATGTAGAGCCTTGCAAATAAGGCCATATCATTCTTCACAGAGGCTTCCTTTCCTTTGGGTGCTTTTGGTCTTCTGTCTGTTCCGAAGAGGGGGAGTTTGTTCCTCTTTATAGGTTCGCCAATAGTCTTGATTCTGTCGATGAAGCAATCCTTTGAGTATGCCTGAAACTGTTCTTGTCCAATCTGCTTGGCAGTGCGAACTGTTTCAATCACTGCAGGATTGGCTTGTATCGTTTTCCTTTGTAAATGCACATCACATGGAGTATTTATCATCTCTGAGAAACCTACAAAGAGAATAACAATGACAGATATTCCATGTTGTTCAAGTAGAATGACGGCCATTTTCCAAAATGGCCACCAAAGCTGACCAAGGCAAAATCTCGAGTGGCTCCATATCCAGAAATGTTCACAATACATTAGTGAACATATGTACCAATTTTGGTGCTTTTATTTAAAGTCGAACAATTGGTTTGCTCTGCTGCAGTACGAAAGAGAGGGGATGGAGGTGGAACATACACCAGAAACAGATTTGGTTTGACACCACCAAGATTTGGAGGAGAGAGAGAGAGGTTTGAAAGTTCAGACTAGAGCTTAAAAACATGTTGTTTTCTGGCTCTCCTGATTCTAGACACACTCTTGGTCCGAGCTTGATAGAAGGAACTGAGATTACCCTCAGTTGGGTTTGCTTTCCATGAGGCAAAGGCAAGTTGTTTCAGGACAACTGCCTCACCACAAGCTTCAGTGAACCATGGGCGGGAGGAAGGGTAGGACAACTGAAGATGAGAGGGGATAAATCTGTACATGAGGGAGAGCAAGTTTCTTTGAAAGAATTCCCAGGATGAGTTGATGTTTGAGAAAGTAGCGATGGGAGACCAGTCTCGAATTTGATGGCTGCTTGGAGACCCTGCCATTCGGCCTGAGTGAAATGCCAGAATCAACGGCACTGAGGTTGATCGCTGATAAGTGAGAGAGATGTCCACTCTGACAAGCACATGGTCAGAAGAACCGAATGGAGCGGAGGAAGAACAGCAGATATTTTCAGAGAAATTTGTCAAAATCAGATCCACAATACATAGAGTACCATTGGTTGAGATCCAGGTTGGGAAGTTGACCGATTGAGTCAGTCCCAATGAGTCGCAGAAGTCTTTTGCTGAAGTGCCATGACAGGGGAGAGGGGTACCCACACTGAGCCAACTGGCATGATGACAATTGAAGTCACCACATATGAGGACGAGAGATTTTGGATGAGAAGATAGAAGTTGGTCC
This sequence comes from Eptatretus burgeri, assembly GCF_056783735.1. NCBI lineage: Eukaryota > Metazoa > Chordata > Myxini > Myxiniformes > Myxinidae > Eptatretus > Eptatretus burgeri. Next base: position 92,718,395 of record NC_140970.1, read on the forward strand.
ATATTATTGGACAGTGAGGTGAAAATGGAATCATCACTGTTTGGTGGATGGTACAGTGCACATATAAACATGAGGTGGGTGTGGAGGGGAAGCCATAGCCAGAGGTATTCCGGGGACAGTGGGGGTGTGAGGGCAGTGCATGGAGAGTGAGGAGTAGAGTTTTTGATGAAGAGATCAACTCCTCCACCAGGGCGAGTCTCGGGACTGTCATACCGGAGGAGGGAGTAACCAGCGAGAGATATTTGCGAGTCAGGGACGTCTTGAGGGAGGAAAGTTTCTGTTTGGCAGATTATGTCTGGTTTGTCAGTGGCAACCTGTATGGAAAAATATGAAAGGTTTGAGTGAAGCCCCCAGATATTTGAGGTCCACACTGTTGAAGCTTCATCATTGGGAGATTGATGTGTTTTTGATGGCCTTGGTATCCACCACCTCAACATGTGAAAGGTTTGAGGCACGGGTACCAAAGCAGAGAACAAGTCGAGCTGCATTCAAGGTACAAGACCCCCATGCCAAGCAAATAAATAAGATATCTTCAAACCTGTCAAAGGGCGGAGGAGCTCCTTCTGAGCCAACGGCCATCCATATCTAGTGCCCAACTGTCTGCGGACGTCCTCCTGCAGTTGGGTCACTTCTTATTAGGAGGTTGGTGGCAGGATTTGCACTCCGGCCACCGTAAAACCCTTCATTCCGCAAAACGCAAAAACGTAAAAAAATCTGAAAACCCACTCCGTGGGAGTACCTCCTGTGCAGCTTCCCTTCGCAGGGCAGCTCACCGGATGATGGGATTGGGGCAAAGCCTTCGGGACCCCCAATCTTTGATAGGAGGGAAACCACGGGGTAACATCCCTGGGTCAGATTGCGGGAGAGTGTGTCGGAGTGGTGCTGAGGTGTCGTCCACCAGACGGCGGTCTCCTTGGGTTAACCTGAGGCGGTCCCTTCGGGTGGGTGCCTGGAATGTCCTATCCCTAAGAGAGGATGATCACCTGTCTCTGTTATCATCTGAGCTCAAGCGTTTGGACATCGGGATTGCAGCTCTCTCTGAGGTTCGGAGACCGGATTGCGGCGAGATAATGGTGGGTGGTTACACCTACTATTGGTCTGGTCGCTCTGATGGTTACCATACCCAAGGAGTTGCTGTAGCTGTGTCCAATAAGCTGACCCCAATGATAATTGAGGTAACACCGGTCAACGAGCGTATTATGAGATTAAGGATTCGTCACTCCTTAGGTGTCACTTCCCTGGTCTCTGTTTATGCTCCGACTGAGGCGAGTGATCTCACCGTGAAGGATGCATTCTACGCCACACTCGAGTCTGTGGTTGATCAGTGCCCCAGACGAGATACACTTCTAGTCTTGGGGGATTTCAATGCATCGACTGGAACTGATAGGGACGGTTATGAGGTGTGTGTTGGTCCCCATGGGTCAGGAACTATGAACCAGAATGGCACTAAGTTCCTTGACTTTGCAAGAAGTCATGGACTTAGGGTGGCTGGTTCATGGTTTCAGCGCCCACAAGCTCATCGCTGGACTTGGTATTCCAACGCTGGCGGTGTGGCAAAGGAGATTGACCATGTCCTCATTGACGGTCGTTGGAGGATGATCCAGAACTGCAGAGTCTACCGGAGTGCTCAGTTCCTCAATACTGACCACAGGCTTGTTGTAGCAACTCTAAAGCTGCACCTTAAATCCTGGAGAATGGGACCATCCCAGCCTAGGCTGGATGTTGCCAAGCTCAGGGATGAGAGAGTAGCTGAGGAGTTTGCGAACAGGCTGAGTGGACACTTGGGGGTCTGGGTGCTTTGGGGGGTCCTGACGAGTTGTGGAGCGCCTTCAAGACCACCGTCCTTGATGTTGCCGGTGGATGTCTTGGAGCTCACCGTAGGGCAAAGAAGAATTTTGTCTCTCAAGGGACACTGGATACCATTGACCAGAGTCGCAGGGCCAGGCTGAATGGCAGAGCTGAGCTGTTCAGAGAGCTGAGGCGTAAAACTGTACGTGCACTGAGGGTGGACAAGGAGGCCTATGTGCGAGGAATCTGTGAGGGGGTAGAGCATCACCTGTGGACAGGTGATTCTCGTCCCGCTTACAGGGGAATTCGCGCATTATGTTCATCCAAGCCCATCCCTCGGAGCACTACAGTTAGAGCAGAGAGTGGTAGGCTCTTGACAGAGGAGTCTGAAGTGAAGGCCCGCTGGGCCGGTTACTTTGAGCGGTTGTACCAGGCTGATCCCCCAACTGTCGAGTTGGACGTCAAGGGTGTTACAATCCCTGTTGCTGACCCTCGAATCAACTGTGGTCCACCTACGCTTGTGGAAACACGGGCTGCGGTGAACCAGTTGAAACAGGGCAAAGCTCCAGGGATCTGTGGCATCCATGCTGAACTTCTCAAGGCTGGTGGAAATGCTGCACTCGTGTCGTTGCATGCAGTTTTGTGCTCTGCCTGGAACACAGGCATCATCCCAACTGACTGGAAGAGGGGCCTTGTTGTCCCTCTCTGGAAAGGGAAGGGTGATCGCCAAGACTGCAACAACTACCGAGGGGTGACGCTGCTCTCAGTGCCGGGCAAGGTCTTTGCTCGGATAATTCTCGATAGGGTTCTCCACCATCTGCTTGAGCACCAGCGTCCAGAGCAGTCAGGCTTTACACCAAAGAGGTCAACGATTGACCGTATCCTTGCACTTCGTGTCCTCACCGAATGCAGACGAGAGTTTCGGCAGGGGCTGCCTGCAGCCTATGTTGATCTCTGTAAAGCGTTCGATTCAGTGAATCGGGATGTCCTCTGGAGGATTCTTGGTCTTCGTGGGGTGCCACCAAAACTGATCGATCTGATGTCTGAACTCTACTCTGGTACTGAGAGTGCTGTGAAGTGTGGTGGTACCATCTCTGACTTATTTCCAGTTGTTACTGGAGTTCGTCAGGGATGTGTACTTGCCCCCACACTTTTCAGCACTTGTATGGACTGGATTCTAGGGAGGATGTCGGAGAGATCAAGTTGCGGTGCGTCATTTGGGAATGTCAAGATCTCGGACCTTGACTTTGCAGATGATGCAGTCATCTTTGCGGAGACTTTAGACATCTTCTTGGGTCAAAACTAAGATCCAGGCTTTCGGTGACATCTTGGATGCTGCTGTCCTGTCTGTGTCTGTTTGTGGTGAGGATGTTGAGGTCGTGGAGAGATTCACTTACCTTGGCAGTGATATTCATGTCTCTGCTGGCTGCGAATCAGAGGTCAATAGACGTCTGGGTCGGGCCTGGGGAGTCATGGATTCACTGGATCATGGGGTGTGGCGCTGCCGGTACCTGTGCGGGAGGACGAAAGTCCGAGTCTTCAGGTCCTTGGTACTTCCAGTCTTGCTCTATGGATGCGAGACCTGGACTCTGACCAAGGATCTGAGATGGAGACTTAATTCCTTTGGTACCAGGTCTCTTCGGAGAATCCTTGGCTATCGCTGGTCGGATTTTGTGTCCAACGAGCGGTTGCTGAGAGAGACTTGGATGAGATTTGTTACCTGCATAGTCCGTGAGCGTCAGTTGCGGCTGTATGGACATGTGGCTCGTTTTCCTGACTCTGATCCTGCTCACCAGATTCTCTCAGCGAGGGAGTCTCATGAGTGGAGGAGGCCAGTGGGTCAACCACATGCCTCATGGTTGCAACAGGTTGACCCTCATCTCAAGGAGATGGGGATGGGCCTGGCATCTGCCTGGGGGATGGCCAGATGGAGGCCCCTGGAGTACCGGCGGAAAGTGGACGCAGCAACGTGCTGTTCTGGCACATGTTCCCATACCTGACCTGACCCCCATGCCAAGCAAATAAATAAGATATCTTCCAGCATGACATTGCTCGGGTGCCAATGGTGCCCAGCGATGCTGCCATGTACCACATGGAGATGGAATTGATAGAGAGTGGTGTACAATAATTGGTTGATGACTTGATTAATTGCATAATTAAAGGAAATAAATAATCGTAAAATAATAAATTTCTCAATTAATTGGCGAATATATTATATATATATATATATATATATATATATATATATATATATATATATATATATATATATATATATATATATATATATATATATATATATACATACACACACATGAGGCCTGGCGAGGAGGAGTGATGGAAGCGACATTTTTTAATGATGATAGGGGAAGGTTAAAAATAGTGCTATATGGCATTAACTCCAAAATGGCCGATGTGGCCCTTGCATCAACCCTCCTTGCAATGCTATATATATATATATATATATATATATATATATATATATATATATATATATATATATATATATATATATATATATATATATATATATATATATATATATATATATATATGGCTAATGGCATACCCAAACCTAATAGTTAATAGTGTACCTGAGATATTGCCCAGATGAGAAAGAAAATATATAAGTAATTACTAAATCAATAATTAAAACTGGTAAACCAGTAATCCCGGGCTTCAACCCGTGCATCTGACGTCAAAGGACTTTAATTTGCACTGAGTCTGCAATGGGGTCTCGCTACGGTGTCCCTCATGTTATATCAATGAAGGATTGTAAAGCCGATAGCAATACATGATAAAGAAAGAAACTTCACATTGGACAAATCGAGGCTGGACAAAGTTTCAAGTCCCGAAAAAAAAGTCCAATAACTACACATTTGCATATTAATGTAAATGGCGAACTTGTAGGACGTTAAACGTTCCTCCAGAATGTGCAGTCATTATACCTCTATCTTCTTTTGGTTTCATTTTACGACATTTCGAAAATGAGTGATTTTAAACTTTGGGGGGCTCTGGGACCTCACTGGGGTCAAATACAGACATAGTATACACAAATTTGGAGTCCCCTGTTTATGAACTATCTAAATCTGTCATTAAAATTTTTCAACACTCATTTGCATATTTGGCATATTTAATGAGGCGAATCGGCATCATTTTTATCATATAAATTATGTAACGAGTTCGACCAAATAAACAACTTAACATTCCCATGGAACGTCGGAAATGTGTGCAAGAGATTGAGGCTGTCGGGTTATCCTTTCTGGAGAAGATGTTTTTAGGTTTTGGAGAAAATCCAATATGGCCGCCATACCACGTGACCTACGTCATCAAAGTTTTCAAAGTATAAACTTCAGGTGGAGAGTTATTAAATGGATAAGTTTCATTGAATTTCATCCAACCATTGTTTCCATTTAACGACATTTCAAAAATGGGTGATTTTAAACTTTGGGGGGCTCTGGGGCCTCACTGGGGTAAAATACAGACATAATGTAAACATATATTTGGAGTCCCCTCTTTAAGACCTATCTAAATCTGTCATTCGATTTTTTTTCAACTCTCATTTGCTTATTTTGCATATTTAATGAGGCGAATCAGCATAATTTTAATCATATAAATTTAGTGACGATTTTGACCAAATTAACAACTTAATATTCACATGGAACATCGCAAATGTGTGCAGAAGCTTGAGGCTGTTGGGTTACGCGTTCTGGGGAAGAAGATGTTTTGAGGTTTTAGAGAAAATCCAATATGGCCGCCATACCATGTGACATACGTCATCAAAATTTTCAAAATATAAACTTCAGGTGGAGAGTTATTACGTGTTTAAGTTTCATTGAATTTCATCGAAGCGTTGTTTTCATTTTATGACATTTCAAAAATGGGATATTTTCAACTTTGGGGGGTGCTGGGGGCTCACTGGGGTCAAATACAGACATAGTATAAATATATTGGGAGTCCCCTGTTTATGTGCTGTCTAAATTTGTCATTAAATTTTTTCAACTCTCATTTGCATATTTTGCATATTTAATGAGGTGAATCGGCATCATTTTAAATCATATAAATTATGTAACGATTTCGACCAAATTAACAACTTAATATTCCCATGGAACAATGCAAATGTGTGCAAAAGTTTGAGGCTGTCGTGTTATCCGTCCTGGAGAAGAAGATATTTTTAGGTTTTGGATAAAATCCAATATGGCTGCCATACCACGTGACGTACGTCATCAAATGTTTCAGAGTATAAACTTCAGGTGGAGAGTTATTATGGAGTTAAGTTTCGTTGAATTTCATCCAAGAGTTTTCCCTCCAGATCCGCCACAAAATCGGTCAGTAGAACATAAAAACGCCTTTAATAATAATAATACTAACAAATTCAATAGGGCTTCAGCCATTTGGCTTGAAGCCCGAATTAAGTGATGAATAAATTAAGATTAATCAAAAAATAAACAACAACCTTTTTGCCAAAGAAGATCTTCACTTTTGTCCCCAAATTTCAACTTCCAAGCTCAAAGGATGCCTGAGATATCACCCGGACAAACAAACAAATAAGAAAACAAGCCGGTCTGCGACATGGGTAGTCGCGACATAATTGCATACTCGTCATACAGTTTTTGATGGATCGGGCTGAAAATTTTTGACAGAGGTTGATTATAGTGCGCATAAAAGCCTGGAAGCCCATTTTTGATTTTCGAAAAATAATTTTTTTAGGATTTTTCTAAAATCTCAGTCCCGTTGCTAGGCAACGGTGGTGTCCATTGCAACGGTGCTCAAAAGCATAGAACTAGATCCTGGTATGAACCTTCCTGTCAAGTTTCATCAAAATCGGTTGACATTACATACAAACAAACAAACAAAATAATTACGGGAAATAGACACCCGATTTTTGAAGGACTACCATTTGAAAAATAAAACCTAAATCAAAAATCGGCTCGAGTAAAATTTTCTAAATATCTCGAAGTGTTTAATTCCGAAGTCTCGTTTCTCCACATTCAAAACTGTAGGACAAGTAGTGAAAATACCGTACGCGGTTTTTCGGCCGCTGCATAGCAACGGGCGGTTGCTTCGCAATGAAACTCAAACGCGCACACTCCCAGCACATATGGCACCTGATCGCCAAGTTTCATCGAAATCGGTTTGCTGGTTTGTGCTGTGGAGCCTCGCGTTGCAGACACACACACACACACACACACACACACACACACACACACACACACACACACACACACACACACACACACACACGGAAAACCCGACAATAAGGGTACTCTTGCGACCACCCAACAAACTGAGTGAAAACGGAGTACACCTTTTCAGCGTGCGTCATCACTGGGCGCCAAAGGGATTCGAATCTCGGTGATGACGTCATGCAGTGCCTGGAGATGGAATAGGAGATGCATTGCCTGCTCAGGGAGAGCGGTGTACAATAGTTATCCATCGAGCTATGGATGAATGCCTTGTATGTTGAAGGAAGTTCAGCTTTGTCAAGGAAAGTCTTGACATGATGAAGAATGCTGGCAGTTGGCATTGGAGGCCAACTCTGTTATGTTGTTTGTCGAAGATAGATTTGGCCTGCAATTAATAGGACCTGCAATTTTTCCTTTCTATTGTAATTGTAATTACCTGAAATTTTAATTGTAATTTCTTCCTTTTTGGGTAATACAGTAATGTTGACTGACTTCCAAAAAATTACTTCCCAATAACATTGTTGTTGTTAACATCCCCAAGAAAAAGAGGCGATAACGGAACGCAACGCAATTTGCCTGTCAGTGAACGCTCGTGCCTTGAAGGAGGTTGATGATCGTGAAAGAATCAGAAAGCAGAAGTGAACGGGGAAAGCTCACACGAGCCGGGACGAAAAGCTCCTGAGCAGAAAGGCGGGGAGAAGAAGAAAGACTGAGAGAAGCAGAAAGGCAGAAGCAAGCGGAACAAGTTTGCATGAGCAGAAGTCTGAAAAACTGAGAAAGCTCGTGAGGGAAGGAACAAAAGTGTGTGAGGGTAAGGAAAGGAAAGTTTCACAAGCAGTTGGTGTCGAGCTTGTGTGGAAAAAGAACACTCCTTCCACCAGCATCATCCTGCCCTCTCAACCCTGTCAGCCATAAAGGACGAGGAGGGTGAACGGCGGCACCTCATCGACGGGGGCTTGAGAAGGAAGAATCTGAGGCAGAGGAGGGTGAGTTGCCGATACAGTCCACAGAGCTGGGATGCCGGCGAGGACTCGCCTACTGGATCTGGGCACCAGAAGCTGAAGCGGAGGAGGGCGAGTCGCATATCTCGCTTGCATATCTGGGACACCGGAGAGGACTCATCGGCTGGGTTTGCGCACATCAGGGACGTGGCTGCATGTCCCCATCACATCACATCACCACTGCCCATCTTAGCCATTCATTTTCCTCTGCATTCTCTTGAATGGTTGGGCTGTGTGAAGTGAGGGAGAAAGGTAAAGGCTATTTTTATTTTCTCCATATGTTACTTTTATTTTATTTACAAGTCCTTCTTGTTTTATTCTTCAACCCTGAGTGAATGATGGCCAAGTCTTTTGTGTAAGATTGAACAATAATATGTGTTATGGTTAAATCTGTTCTTATGTGCCTTTTTGCTTTCTTGCTTATAAATACTTGCTTTTAAATGATTGCTTGCTTGTGTGTTTGTAATAAGTAATTGTTTGCTGTCATTTCCAATCTGTCTCGGTTGTCTTTGGCCAACACAGTGCACGAGTATAGTCATATGGGAAGTTGTATCCCAATAATCTGCTCTGTGAGCCAGCGCACACTCTAACGCTCGGCAGCAATCTGAGTGTGCGCTGAGGGCACGTGACCCCAATTCGCTGGCTGTCCACAGGTAAGGTATCACGTGAAGTCGTCTAACCCTGCCCGAATTGGCCGTGCCATTCGGCGTTCGTGGTTGCTGAGCAACCTGCTGGTGCATGGTGTTATCTGTGTCTGAAGGCCTCAGGACTGGGCGTCTGAAAGGGAACTGAGTTCTTCCCCTCGTGGCGAGCCTCAAACCCTGGATTTGCGACAATATTTTACAAGAGGCTGACTTAAGAGAGTATAGATTATGGTTTGGGTTTGGTCAGGCAGTGGTGAGGGTGTGGTGAGTGAAGATCGTTGCGATATTGAAGGCAATTGTGATGGTGTGGTGAGGGCACATAGTGGTGAAGGTTGGGAGAGGGCATGCGGTGGTGAGGGTGGGGTGGGGATTCTTTTTATATGTAAAGTCAGGGCTCGTGGAAGAAATAGAACACAGAACAAAAGTTATACACAAGATTTACAAACATTTTAAGAGTAAATCTTAAAACAAGTTAAGTTCCTCTTGTAAAATTAGTTCCATGTTGAACATCCTTGAAAGTTGCATCAATACAGTTTAATAGCTGTAACTGTTCAGGAAAAGTTGAAGATTGCTCTGAGGAACAGCATTTTGTGTATGTGTGTGTGTGCTCGACCCCCAATGTTTGAGGATATGAGGGAAAACACAGGGTAACCTTTCTGGGTCAGATTGCGGTAATGTGTTTCAGGGTGGTGCTAAGGTGTCGTCCACCAGACGGCGGTCTCTGTGAGTTAACGTGAGGCAGTCCCTCAGGGTGGGTGCCGGGAATGTCCTATTCCAAAAAGAGGATGATCATCTGTCTCTGTTATCATCTGAGCTTAAGTGTTTGGACATCAGTGTTGCAGCTCTCTCTAAGGTTCGGAGACCGGATTGCGGCGAGATCATGGCAGATGGTTACACCTACTATTGGTCTGGTCACTCTGATGGTTACCATGCCCAAGGAGTTGCTGTCGCTGTGTCAAATAAGGTGACTCCAATAATAATTGAGGTAACACCGGTCAAGGAGCGTACAATGAGACAAATGATTTGTCACTCGTTGGGTGTCATATCCCTTGTCTCTGGAATGCTCCAACTGAGGCGAGTGATCTGATCATGAAGGACGCATTCTATGCCGTGCTCGAGTCTATGGTTGATTAGTGCCCCAGGCGAGATACTCTTCTCGTCTTGGGGGTTTCAGTGCATCGACTGGAACTGATAGGGATGGTTATGAGACATGTGTTGGTCCCCATGGGTCAGGAACGATGAACCAGAATAGCACTAAGTTCCCTGACTGTGCAAGAGGTCTTGGACTTATGGTGGCCGGTTCATGGTTTCAGTGCCCACAAGCTCATCGCTGGACTTGGTATTCCAACGCAGGTGGTGTGGCAAAGGATATTGACCATGTGCTCGTTGTTGGTCACTGGCGGATGAACCAGAACTGCAGGGTCCACGGGAGTGCTCAGTTCCTCAATACTGACCACAGGCTTGTTGCAGCAACTCTGAAGTTGCAGCTTAAATCCAGGAGAATGGTACCAACACTGCCAAGGCTGGATGTTGGCAAGCTCAAGGATAAGATGGTAGCTGAGGTGTTTGCGAACTGAGGATGAGTGGAGATTTGGGAGGTCTGGGTGCTTTGGGAGATCCTGAAGAGTTGTGTAGTGCCTTAAAGACCACCATCCTTGATGTTGCCGGCTGATGTCTTGGAACTCACCGAAGGGCGAAGAAGAATTTTGTCTCTCAAGGGACAATGGATAACATTGAAAAGAGTCGCAGGGCCAAGCTGAATGGCAGAGCTGAGCTGTTCAGGGAACTGAGGTGTAAAGCTGCATGTGCAGGAAGGGTGGACAAGGAGGCCGATGTGCGAGGAATTTGTGAGGGGGTAGAGCATCACCTGTGGTCAAGTGATTTTCGCTCTGCTTACAGGGGAATTTGCTCATTGCATTCCTCCAAGCCCGTCCTGAGGTGTACTGCAGTTGGAGCAGAGTGTGTTGGGCTCTTGACAGAGGAGTCCGAAGTGAAGGCCCGTTGGGCCGGTTACTTTGAACGGCTGTACCAGGCTAATCCACCAGCTGTTGAGTTGGATGTCAGGGGTGTTACAATCCCTGTTGTTGACCCTCCAATCAAATGTCGTCCAGAGCAGTCAGGCTTCAAACCAAAGAGATCAATGATTGACCGTGTCCTTGCTCTTCCGTTCCTCACCGAATGCAGACGAGAGTTTTGGCAGGGGCTGCTTCTAGCCACTGTTGACCTCTGTAAAGTGTTTGATTCAGTGAATCAGGATGCCCTCTGGAGGATTCTTGGTCTTCGTCGGGTACCACCAAAACTGATCAATGTGATGTCTGAACTACACTCTGGTAATTAATTATAATTAGAGTTCTGTGAGATGTGGTGATGCCATCTCTGACTTATTTCCATTTGTTACTGGAGTTTGTTAGGGGTGTTTACTGGCCCTCACACTTTTCAGCACTTGTACGGACTGGATTCTGGGAAGGAGGTTGGAGAGATCAAGCTATGGTGCCTCATTTGGGATTTTGTCAAGATCTCTGACCTTGATTTCACAGATGATGCAGTCATCTTTGCAGAGACTCCAGATATCTTTTTGGGGGGCCTCGAGGTGCTGAATGAGGGGTCGGAGCTGCTGGGATTATGGGTTTCCTGAGTCAAAACTAAGATCCAGGCTTTCAGTGACATCTTGGATGATGCTATCTTGTCTGTACCTGTTTGTGGCAAGGATGTTGTGGTCACGGAGAGATTGTCTTACCAAGGCAGTGATATTCATGTCTGCTGGCTTGTATGTTGGGATGGTTATGCTTTGTGAGCTCTGAGCCAGAGGTCAACAGGCATCTGGGTCAGGCCAATGGAGTCACAGTTTCACATCATCCTGGACCTATTGGACCACAACAACAGGAACTCTCATGAACACAAGAGTTTACACTAAAACAGTAATTGCATATCTTCTTTTGGAGTTGCAGACGGTGAGTTGCAAACTGAATCTCAAGGGTGGTGTACAGAAACTTCATGTAAATGAATAAAGGCACAGGGAGGTGAAATTTGCTTTATGTGATGTGTAACGCGTGCAGATTCAAACGAGTGTTCATTTACATCTGTATAAGTTCCAATAAGTAAAGAAGTTATTAGCACACCTGATGTCAGGCCGAGGCTTCAGACTTTGGCATGTTCAGAAGGCTGTCCTTTCGAAATGAAACGTCCCAGAATATATAAAAAATAGTGCTGCATTTCCACATGTAGTGTTTCTAAAATGTTTTCTTCTTACTATGACACATTATATCTGCTGGTGTCCTTGAATATTTCAAATAAAATAATTCCAACACATCACTTTTGATGGGCTTTTATCCTTGTAACATAATAATGTTGTATTTTCTAGGTCCCTCACCTCCATTGGATATCACGGTGGTTGAACAGGATGTTACTTTTGCTTCTGTGAGATGGACAGCACCAAACGATCCCAACAAAGACAGCGACACATATCATGTGAAATTGTCCCTAAATGAATATCATATGAACTAGAGGGGGAGCACTCGGTAGAGTGCAAAACCTCCGCCGCCAATACTGCTGGATCACTCAAGTGAACCTGATATCCTATTCATTCAATTTGACGTCAACAGTGCTCACAGAGTTATAGTTTGCAACTTTCCCTTTTACTTTTAACTTTTACATACTCAATTCATTCGTCATAACTAGATTCCTTGAGACAGAAATTGATTTTACGTGGGTAAATCCACCTGAAGTTCCAAAATCAGCCGCAATTATAATTTTGGGATGTTTTTTTGTTGGAAATCACTTATAACATGTCGAAATGCAAAAAAAGGAAATTGAAATTTTGTTGAAAAAAAAGTTGCAAAAGTTTTTTTCTCAATTTTTTTTTGGAGTGGGGGGGGGGGGGTTGGAAATCACTTAAAACATGTAGAAATGCAAAAAAAAAAAAATTCAATTTTTTTCAAAATGGCCGCCATCGCGGCCATATTGGATTTTGGACCAAGTCCAAAATCTAATGGCATGATCCTTGGACGAGACCTAATCCCCCCACGAAGTTTCGTCGAAATCCGTCGGAGTTTTTCCGTAATACTGTTCACAAACAAACAAACAAACAAACAGAAAGGGGTGAAAACAGTAACCTCCGATCTTCGATGGCGGAGGTTAATTACCAAATTGTGTACAGTACAGAAGTTAACTTCACACATCTTGTTCCTGAAAGGAATTACACGTTGACTGTAACTTCCTCCTGCAACAACAAAGCCAGCCAACCTGCAACAATTACTTTCATAGCAGGTAATGTTCACTTTGATCCACTGCACAAAATATTTGAGATCGACAGCATTGTCACATCCACAATACATTTTTTTATACATTCTTGTGTTTTGCCCAGAAATGTACTTTCACAAGCTTAAATTGCATAGTTTGTCCATTGAAACCAAAGTGTGCTATTTTGTTGGTAATGACGGGCAATTAACGGAACACAACCTTCACCTCGATTACTGGAGAAATAACCTGTAGAAAAGCTGAGATCTCCATGAAGGAGAAATATTTGATCATACTGTTCAATTATATTGATTGAAGTTGAATATGTTGAGCTATAAAAATATGAAGACTGATTTTTTTTTTTTTCACAGTGCCCTGTGGTGCAAAAGTGCAAGCAGAAGGCTGGCTCTCATCCCCCTGGATATCCTCAACGCATCTATCCAAACATGGACTGTGTTTGGGACATCAAAGCACCTCTTGGACACGTTTTGTTACTAACAGTGATGGGTTTTAATTATCCTTCACCATCACAGTGTTACTGGGGCTGGCTTGCTATCGGATACACTCAGACATCGCAGAGAGACATCACAATGTGCCGTTATTCAGACGTCGGAAGAACAATTGCATCTCCTTCCCACACACTGCGAGTGTTCTATCAAACAAGTTTCTTTTCTCAGACAAGACGCTTCAACATAACTTTATCATCACAAGGTAGGACTTTGATTTTATGCCCTTCTTGGAAATGCCACACTCATTGATTTTAATGTCTGGGAAACACAATATATGCTCCAGTGATTTTATTATGGATTCTGTTTGGATCTTTGTTGCAGTATGTTTTTTTTTTTCAATTTTTTTCAGTTTTGCATTAAATGTTTCTCCTTTCTTGTCATGAAAATGTTGACATCACAATTTCAGAGAATGTAATGGCCAATGGGGTGGTGCTCTCAACAATAAATTTACAGATTGTTTTGAAAAACTCCAAATAATTGAATTTTGAAGACAACACAAGAGGATAATTTAATTATTTTAATAGAGCTAATTTCAGACATAATTTACCTTCTCATCTACATTTTCAAAAGTGGAATTGCCATCTGACTGAAAGTGGACATATCCCTGATATGGCATCTCCAATGGCTTTCCTTCATAAAGGAATGTGGTATTTTTTTTTTGTTTTTGGAGGAAAATGCCTTTCTGTTTTGGAATGGATACAGTGGAAAATTTGGACAATGCTTCGATGCAGTCAATGTGAGGGCATGTCATCGACGCTTCATTCGGGTCTCATGTCATTTGATTTTAGCTGCGGCACTGTTGCTTGGCTAGTCCCATGGCTGGCTTCGACAGCACCCTGGGAGGAGAAGTGTGACGATGGTTTTGTGCCACTTCAGACATCAATAGCTCCAGCTCCTGAAAAGATGTTATGTGTCATTAGGTGCAACTGCCAGGCTGAATGTGGCACCATGAGATGCACATGCAAGAAGCACAACATTGAGTGCACTCCAGCTTGTGGAAACTGCAGGGGCTCTGGCTGCACAAACACTCCATGTGACAATGATGAGGATGATGACGACATTGTCGACTTCTAACTTTAATACGCTTGATTTTTCTCAACATGTATAGTAAGTTTACAATGGATGTAGTTTCCGAGTTTAATGCGAATTTTCATTTACATTTCGAAACCTTCGTCAGGCAGATGTGATTGCCCTGAGTGGAATTGTGAATTTTGTCATGCTTCAATGATTTACATAATTATATTGTATTGCCATAGACTTGATTTCATGTTGTGTCTTCAACGATTTTTTTTTTGTCCATGAGCCAAATCAGTATCAGGTAAATATATATTTTTCCGGGACAAAAAATCGACATTTTTGGACAAAAAAGCTATAATTTTTTATTTTACCCTCAATACATTTCCCTTTTTGAGAATTATTCTTGTATATCAATATACTGACCATAACTAGAAGCAATTAGAATGCAGAAAAACATATATTTACATATTAAAATATCAATCTTTACAATTTTCTCATTTTCCCCGAAGCCGGGTGGCGGCCAGATTGGAATTCCATGATTTCAGGACTTTCCCCCCAGAGGATCCCTTAGGACTTTTTTCTGTCACTGAGGACATATTCAGGAATCAAAATCTGTTGAGTTTGCTTTTGTTGCAATTTGTGGGAGGTTGACCAAATATTTCTGCTAAAATGCCTGTACTATTTTGCCCCGTCTCTTCAATGTTGAAGAATCACTTAAAAATTATCAGATCTTGATCCGGATCCAGATCTTCACCAAAATCGAAACGATTCGTCGTGGTCGCACACCCAACCTGTCCACCAAGTTTCGTCCGAATCCGTCCACGACTTTTTGAGATATCATGCTACATATCGTTTTTGCCCTATCTTTCAATGATGAAGAATCACTTAAAAAAATTATCGGATCCGGATCAGTATCTTCACCAAAATTGAATAATTTCTTCCTTGTCACACACCCAAGCTGTCCACCAAGTTTCATTTGAATCCGTCCACAACTTTTTGAGATATCGTGCAATATATCAGTTTCGCCCTTTATCTCAATGGTGAAGAATCACTTAAAAAATTATGGTAGTCGAATCTGGATCTGGATCTTCACCAAAATCTAATCAGTTCCTCCTTGTTGCACATCAAAGCTGTCCACACAATTTCATCCAGATCCGTCCACAACTTTTTGAGCAATCCTGCACACAAACAAACAAACAAACAAACAAACAGACAAATGAAATTGCTCATTGAGCAAGGAATTGCCAGATTAACTTTGTCATATCTCCATGATCTCTGAAAGAACAAAAACCTGGAAATAAATTTGGTTCTTTTAAGTCAATCGTGCTACTGTTTAATGAGTTATATCACTTCGTTTGGTCATTATCATAACTTGGAAGTCAATCGGACTTGAAATGGCGTTTTTATCGCAATTTGAAATTTTTGACCCGACCCCCCCCCCTGACATTCGACCCCCCTGACATTCGACTCCTGACCGCTAAGAAGGGTGTTGGTGTGACACCCCAATGAGACATATGGTTGGATGCAGAATGGGAAGATGCACATTTTTGATTTCGTTTGAAGTCGATACGACCATCTTAGCGGACATTATTGCGAAAATAAGCATTTCAGTTTCTCGTTGACCTTGACCTTGACCTTTGAGCTAGATTCACCAAAAACGACAAGTGTCTAAGTTTGACCATGGCCAACGTCCGTACCCTGTTTGGTCATGATCGCTGAAACGGTGTCGCTGCTGCAGGGTAAACAAATACACAAACAAACAGACAGACACACACAACCGACCAACATAATTGCCGAAATCCGAATGATTCCGGCAATGAACAAACAGACAAACAGACAGAAAGGGGTGAAAACATAACCTCCTTCACCTTCCGTGGCGGAGGTCATGAATCGAAGGTAAATGTGGACTCAACCAAACCAGGCCAGGATTGTGTGGGGGGGGGGGGGGAGGGATGGAGATTGGACAGAATCATTCCAAAAGCGATAAATTTCCAAACCTTCACCCAAATCAATTGGAACAAGGACTAAAACAATTGAATAACATAGATTGATTTTATCCATTCCAAAATAACAAATAGTATAAAACATGATAAGCATTTGATAATTTTTAAAATGATAATCGCATGGACATTTCCACACATGATATGTGGTAATCCACATAGTGGACTGAGATAAAAAGCTAGGATTGATTGGGGGGTGAGGGGGGAGGCGGCAGAGTGTATAATGCACCATAAGCTAAATTTAATAACATCGATGGATTTCATCCATAGAAAAATAACAAAATATATAAAGCATTGAGCATTTTTGGTTTGCGGGCACCAGCAGTGACCACTATTTTCGTTGTGTCTGTGTGTCTGTCTGTCTGTCTGTCTGTGACTCTCTCTAGAGCATAGCTCTGTGACGTTTGATGTGATCTTGATGAAACTTGGACACAAGCTAGATATGGTCTCGTTGTGTCTTTTTGTATGAGGGGCATTCCATGCCCCTTGTGGGCAGAGCTACAGCCACTTGAACTTTTTATTTATTTTTATTTTCTTCTCGATTTTTTTATTCTCGCAATTTCATTTCCGAGAAGCTGTGCGTAATGTCCATAAGTACAACATATAAAATATCCGATTTGATTTGGTCAATTTTGACGGAAGAGATAGGTTTTTATGGTTGGGCTTCCTCAAAAGATTCCAATAACTCAATTGTACCTATCGTGGCATTGTTCAATAATGCCCGCGTCATAATTCAATAATTGTACCATCGTCGCCTCTCGGCTTGTATTATATTAAAAACGAAAATCACCTCGACATTTCCGCACATGATATGTGGTAATCCACAGGGTGGATTGAGCCAAAAGCCAGGATTGAGGGGGAAAGGGGTAGAATGTACTGAAAGCTAAATTTAATAACTTACATGATGGATTCAATCCATACCAAAATAAAAAATATATAAAGAACATAAAGCATTTTTATTACTTTAAACAATTGCAAGTGAAAAATAAAAAAACAAGACACAAGAAAGCAAAGAAAACACAAGAAAGCAAAGGCTGTCCGCATCCGCTCTTGTGATATGTAATAAAATTTGGTGGGATGAATCGTCCAGCAGTAAACCTCGATAAAGGGCTATAATTTAGGAGTTTAATCAACCGGCTTGACACAAAGCTACAACAGGTCTCATATGAAAGATGGTGATCTCAGTAACACATTTAGCCCTGTTGTCCTCATATTTTGGTGTGCGGTCCATGAAATTTTCACATTTGAAGGATACACCCGTCTGAATATTTGGACCATTTCAGAAAATCACATAATTTCCCATAAACTACAAGTCCTTGATGTCTGTCCACGACCTGGGGAAAAGACAGATGGAAGAGTACATCACAGAATCTCTTTGCACTGGGGGGCAGGGAAGCATGTACCAGCCAATCCCAAAATCCAAACTCAAAACGTTTTCGATTTCCAAAAAGAAAACAAAAATCCTGATTTTGGGTTCAGAAAGCATTGGTTGCAATCAACCCGGAAATGGTTTTCCGCCGTGCTTTGCTGTTGACTCAAGTCCGCCCTGACCTGAACATGAAGCACGTCCTGAGCTATCCCATTACGTCTGTTCCAACATCTATCTTTCATGAAGATGGAGCTCCACGGAAGAACACCAAAGCAGAACTAGGGCATATTTTTGAGGGCCTAGTCGATGAAGAGCACAAAAACACTCCCAGTGATAACCAACATCGCAGCGTGTACATCAGGGATGCTATGGCTGAACTCCATATCCTGGGTGGAAATGGTGGTACGTTTGGTAACTTGGCACAGTGTTACCTAAACTAGTTGCTTCATTGCATCAAAACGCACCACACCCTCATCGACGTCTTCGACCAATATGATGATGTCAATTCTGTGAAGACAGACGAAAGAACGAGACGCCTTGCTGTTGCTGGTGGATCCCGAAGCTACCAAGTCATTGCTGGACACCCAGTACCACAATGGACGAAATTAATGGCTCTATCATCAAACAAATCCACCTTGACACACTCCATCTGTAGTCACGTCACGCAACATGCACCAGCAGCAAAAGAACTTTCAGATCACCAAGAAAAGCGGATCTATTTGGCTGGTGGCTTCTCTGATGGTTCGCTTACAGCATGCCTTTCATCTGCAGGAATGTATCAGGACAGTCAACTCGCATCAATGCAGGAAGAGGCAGATTCTCGGATATTTCTTCATGTGCAGCATGCCGATGATGAGTTCAGACGTAACAATGTGCGTGGGTCCATTACAATCAAATCAGCAGACACTGATGTGCTTGTCTTAGCAGTCCACTACTTTCCACAGTTGCGGGACACTGCCGACATATGGATGGAGAAAAGAACATCAGCAGGATGCAAGCTTATCCCGGTCCATCAGATATGTTACAGCTTGCTTCCAGAAATGTTTACCTGGCTTCCAGCATTTCATGCCCTGACAGGATGTGACTCTGTATCAGCATTCTTCAGCTATGGTAAAAAGAAAGCATGGAAAGCTATGAAGACACTGCATCTTCAGAATAATGGTCCACACCTCGAAGTCCTCGCCACTGATTATCTCCAGGAGGCAGTGGCTGCTTCAAGACATTTAGTCAGTGCCATGTATGATTCTCAAGGGAAATATATGGATGCACACACAAATTTGAATGATCTTTGGGAGAAACTCGCAGCGACCAAACATGTCCCAGTGCATAAGTTGCCTCCGTCCGAACCAGCTTTTCTCAAACATGTGAAGAGATCCGTTCACCAAACCAGAGTATGGATGAATGCCCACCTGGCAAATCGAGAAATTCCCACACCAGAGGGTCGTGGATGGCACAGAGGAGAAGGTGTGCTGCATCCCACATTGTTTGATGGACCCACATCACTGGAGATGTTAGATGGTCTTGTGTGTTCATGCCGTCGTAGTGAACCATGTACCAACAGCTGCAGCTGCTCACAAGACAGTTTGCCTTGCACTAACGAGTGCATGTGTGCCACCAGTGACAGGCAGTGTGGTAACGAACTGTCACATGGTGACCAAAATGACACTGACAGTGATGGTTGAACATATCGAGGACACTCGCTCAAAATATATGTTTTAGTTCATTTCTCGTCGAACAATGTGTATTGGTGTAACATATAGTTATCACATCGCTTGTCTAAACTTCAGTCACAATATCGTATAATTTGCTCATAGAAATTTGTTTCAAAATATTTTCATTATATTGATATGGTAAACTGAACACATATAAAATAAAGAAAAAATATGACAATTGGCAGATGTTTGTTTCTGCAGTTGATGATTTTCGAAGTTAGCGGTCCGGAAATTACATCTTTTTTCTATTAAAAGCACTCAAATGTACATATATTTATCGAGAAGTATTCCATTAAGTAACTAGTAGTATTCCCCTGTTCATTCTGCACATTTCAATACTAATCATGTAAAAATAGGGCGCATTGCTTTGTAGTTATGGCTAATTCACTGATTTTCGGAAATGGTCAAAATTTTCAAATGGGGGTATCCTTCAGGTGTGAGTATTTCATGGGCCGCACACCAAAAAATGAGGACAACAGGGCAAAATGAGTTACTGAGATCCCCATCTTTCATACGAGACCTCTTGTAGCTTTGTGTCAAGCCGGTTGATTAAGTACCGAAAAATCTGACCTCTACCGCTGGCCTATGAGGAGCGAAGAGGGGGAGATTGTTAATGCGATATTCATCACAGCTTTTTTTTAGATGCTGAATATCGAATAACATATTACAACAGACTGCAAGAGGAAGATCGAAATAGAAATGCAAAATGCAAAGCCCGTTCGCATTCATAATGTATAGCCTTTTATATTAAGTCTTCTTCTTTTCTTTGATGGGCATAGGCAGGCACACATATTGACACTGAGCTGGAGCAACTTTTATACAGTATATAGTTTAAGCATTTCATGAAAACAAATCAAACTTACAAATTGACCCACTCCTCCACCCCTGCCCCCCTCCCCCTCTCTCTTCTCATTCGGTTTTTATAAGTTTATCATCTGTTTTGGTTCACAATGCCACGTGGATTGCATAACAACCATAACAGAATATGGTAGTACCATGGAATACTTGTTGTATCACAGAATATGGTTTGTACTATGGAATACGGTAGTATCACAGAGTATGGTAGTACCATGGAATACTATTGTATCACAGAATATGGTGGTAGTATCACAGAGTATGGTAGTACCATGGAATACTGTGGTATCACAGAATATGGTAGTACCATGGAATACTGCAGCATTACGGAGTATGATATTATCATGGAATACTGGAGTATCACAGAGTATGGTAGTATCATGGAATATTACCCTACTCCATATTATCCATCAGAAAGTATATAAAACATAAAGTATTTTATTTTTTGCAAAAAATTAAAACATTGAAAAAAAATGTAAAAACGTGTGTGGAGGGATAAAATCTCAAAAAAAACAACCAAACAAGGTAGAAATGACACCACATTACGACACCTCAATCCTCATGGATTACCATCACGACGTCTTTTAACATTTGGCTTTTGTTGTGGGATTGTGATGGAACAGCGTCAAAAGATGTCCATAAGAGGATTGTGGTATGGTAATGTGGTGTTGTAATGTGGTGTCATTCCTACGTCGTTTGGCTGTTTTTTTAAAATTTAATCCCTCTATGTTTTTACATTTTTCTTAAAAAAAAAAAAAATTTTCTTGTGGAAGGATTATGATAAAAGGATGGCTTAGAAATCACATGTTATGTATGACTAAAGAATTTTCTTTGTTGAATGTCAGTTTTTCTTTCAGATGGCCTCGCAGCCTCATTTTAACTCCAATTCGATGTGTTTTCACTTTTCATAATCGCCAAGATACATTCAGACTTGACCAAAACAAATTCTGTAAAAATCGGTTGAATTTCAATGAATTTACCTCGTGAAGCGATTTTGATTCAATGGCCGAGGAATGGCCTTGCCGAGCTGTTAGGCCGTGGTGGTGGTTTCTGCTAATAAAGGTGTTTAAATGAATTTTTCACCCAAGTTATTCATAGCAATACATGTCTGAAGTTACGAGCAATTATATGTAAGGACAAGCCGGGAGGCAACGATGGTTCGCGGGCATTATTGAACAATGCCACGATAGGTACAATTGAGTGAGTGGAAACTTTTGAGGAAGCCCTACCGTAAAAACCTATCTCTTCCATCAAAATTGACCAAATCAAATCTAATTTTTTATATGTTGTACTTATGGACATTACGCACAGCTTCTTGGAAATGAAATTGCGAGAAAAAAAAATCGAGAAAAAAAATACAAATAAATAAAAAGTTCAAGTGGGCATTGCTCCACCGACAAGGGGCGTGGGACGCCCCTCATACAAAAAGACACAACTCGACCATGATATCTAGCATGTGTCCAAGTTTCATCAAGATCGCATCAAACGTCACGGAGCTATGCTCTGGAAAGAGTCACAAACAGACAGACACAGACACAACTAAAATAGTGGTCACTGCTGGTGCCGGCAAAGCAATTATACATGGATGGCTTGCGAATTACGTTCTGTGTCTTTGTAAAGATTTGTCTTTGGAGAATGTAGGTTTTTCGGTGATTACTTATCCAATTACTTTCGGTGATTAAGGCGTTGTCACACCTTGACGATTTAGCCAGCAATGGCAACGTATAAAAATGTATGTAAAACGTTGGCGTACGCTGAAATTTTGATGTTTTTAAAAAGGTTTTGGTCGTATTCATAACGTGTTGGCCGAATGCATAACATGTTAGTAACGGGCACAGAACGTTTCGTTGTCTTTTAGATAACTTATACCAACGAATACTTAGCCTGTTGTCGGCGGTCACAACCTATGCCCAACGATAGTCTAACTTGGGCATAGCACGCTGCACGTATCGCCGACGAACTCGTGGCGGAGCCTGTTAAAACCTGCCGCTCGCCGATTTAAATCGTAACCGCCTGAGAATTGAAAGTGTCAACCACACAGTCACACCTTGACGATTTAGCCAGCGTATGCCGACCAATGAAAAATGTGTCTAAAACGCTGGCACACGTTGAATACGGTATGGGGAAGTTGTGTATACGTTAAGAGCATGCTGAAAAACGATGAAGTATGCTGTCATATTTCGTGGTACGTCTCGTACGTCGTGAAATTTCAAACATGCTGAAAATTTTACGACATACTTGCCATATGGCTCACACGTTCCGCTACGCTGGGAATAAGTTGTAGGCACGATATGCGATCGTTGACACACGTCGACACAAGTTCCTTGTAAGTTACTCATAAGTCTGAACACGTCGAGGTAATGTTTAGGATACCCGAAACTTATTTTCTCCGTCAAGGCACATTTTTTTCTCCTTGGCCGTGAAGGCACGTGACGAAATATCGTAAGTTATTGTTTTTTTTTTTTAACGCTGCCAATACGCCATTATACGGTAGCTGTAAATTAGAAACACGTTCAGTAAGTTCTGTGGTTGTCCGGAAGACGTCAATCAAATACGTCTACATACGTCAATATGCGTTGGAGGTACGTTACACATAGGTTCAAAGAATGTTACTCATCGGTTAGAAATAAGTTTTGGGTACGCTAGGCATTACCTCGATGTGTTTTCGACTTATGAGTAACTTACAAGTAACGTGCCTCGACGTGTGTCAACGATTGTGTTACGTGCCTACAACACGTTACTCATAGGTTATAAATAAGTTTCGGGTACACTAAACGTTACCTCGACGTGTTTCGACCTATGAGTAACTTACAAGTAACGTGTGTCAACGATCGAATAACGTGCCTCCAACTTATGGCCAGCGTCGCGGAACGTGTGAGTCATACGCTGGCATACGTCGTAAAATTTCAAGCATGCTAAAATTTGAGGACAACCGCAAAGTACAATGATGAAAGCCAGCGTACTACGACGTGTGGCAGTGTTTTTCAGCATGCTCATAACGTATTCAACGTGTGCCAGCGTTTTAGACAAATTTTTCATAAGTCGGCATACCCTGGCTACATCGTCAACGTGTGACAGGGCCTTTACTAAAGTCATGTCAGGTCAGGTCAATAGATCTGTGACTTGCTACAGGTACCGTGTAAACCTGTACTAACCTGTTTCACGGTCAGGTGGTCGGCGACTAAATAGTCCCCCCCCCCCAAGTTTCCTGTTGTTTCTTGGTGAGGAGGGTGTGTGAAATAGATACCCAGCAGGATGAAGAACAAAACCTGTCAAAGGGCGGAGGAGTTTCTTGTGAGCCCAACGGCCATCCATATCCAGTGCCCAACTGTGTCTGTGGACCTTCTCCTGCAGTTGGGTTACTTCTTATGAGGAGGTTCGTGGTCTGATTTGCACTCAGTCTGCCGTAAAACCCTTCTTTATGCAAAACATTCCAGAAGCATTAAAAAATCTGAAAACCCACTCTGTGGGAGTACCTCTGATGCAGCTTCCCTTCGCTGGCAACTCACTGGATGACAGGATTTGGGCAAAGCCTTCAGGATCCCCAATTTTTGATGATAGGGAAACCACGGGGTAACATTCCCCAGTCAGATTGAGGGAAAGTGTGTCGAGGTGGTGCTGAGGTGTCGTCCACCAGACATCGGTCTCCTTGGGTTAACCTGAGGCGGTCCCTTCGGGTGGGTGCCTGGAATGTCCGATCCCGAATAGAGGATGATCATCTGTCTCTGTTATCATCTGAGCTCAAGCGTTTGGACATCAATATTGCAGCACACTGAGGTTCGGAGACCGGATTGCGGTGAGATCATGATGAGTGGTTACACCTACTATGAGTCTGGTCGCTCTGATGGTTACCATGTCCAAGTAATTGCTGTGGCTGTGTCCAATAAGCTGACTCCAACGAAAATTGAGGTAACACCAGTTAATGAGCGTATTACGAGATGAAGGAAGGATTTGTCACTCCTTGGGTGTCATTTCCCTGGTCTCTGTATATGCTCCGACTGAGGTGAGTGATCTCAGGTGAAGGACGCATTCTATGCGAGTCTGTGGTTGATGCAGTCATCTTTGCGGAGACTCTAGATATCCTTTTGGGGGCCCTCGAGGCTGAATGAAGAGTCAGAGCCACTGGGATTATGGGTTTCCTGAGTCAAAACTAAGATTCAGGCTTTCAATGACATCTTAGATGCAGCTGTCCTGTCTGTACCTGTTTGTGGTGAGGATGTTGAGGTCGTGGAAAGTTTCACTGACCTTGGCAGTGATATTCATGTCTCTGCTGGCTGTGAGCCAGAGGTCAGCAAACGTCTGGGTCGGGCCTGGGGAGTCATGCATTCACTTGATCATGAGTTCACTGCTGGTCCTGTGCGGGACGACGAAAGTCTGAGTCTTCAGGTCCTTGGTGCTTCCAGTCTTGCTCTATGGATGTGAGACTTGGACTCTGATCAGGGATCTGAGAAGGTGACTTAATTCCTTTGGTTCCAGGTCTCTTCGCAGAATCCTTGGCTCTCACTGGTCGGACTTTGTGTCCAACGAGTGGTTGCTGAGAGCGACTCAAATGACACTTGTTACCTGCGTAGTCTGTGAGCGTCAGCTGAAGCTGTATGGACAGGTGGTTCGTTTTCCTGACACTGATCCTGCTCACCAGATTCTCTCAGCAAGGGAGCCTCATGAGTGGAGGAGGCCAATGGGCCGACCATGTTTCTCGTGGTTGCAGCAGGTTGATCATAATCTTAAGGAGATGGGGATGGGCCTGGCATCGACCTGGGGGATGGTCAGACGGAGGCCCCTGGAGTACCTGTGGAAAGTGGACGCAGCGACGCGTTGTCTGGTGCATCCTCCCATACCTGACCTCACCTTATCCAATCGCAACCAAACTTGATACGATGGAGGATATCGCAACTTAACTCCCCCTCCCCCAATGCCATGGGGGGGGGGATTGCGGCTTGCTCAAATGTCATGCTGAAGTGTATAATCGGTTATCATGGCTTTCATGGAGCACACATTCCAGACGTACAAATTATTATATCCATAAACGTTTCAGTCAATTATGTGCAACGTACATTTACATTTTGAATAGTCGCCATTAAACTGAAAGAAATTTCAAGGAAACTTCATGTGATTAAACGATTTTCCACTTATCGCAACTCCCTCAGGCTCAGATGACTGGATCAGAGCCATCTTGTCATGTTCATCCTCAAGGTAAGTGGCCACGATCTTTAGCAAACAAAGTTGCTTTCATGACTCTCCATGTTTGAACGATAGAGGTTGAAGCGATTTACCTTTCCCCCTTCCCTGATGGGGTTTTTGTGACGTGCGATATTTGACACCCATTTGACTCCCTCATTAAAGTAAATTATATTTTTGGGAATTTAGAATGGTGAGGCACGCTTTTGAAATCTCTGTTATCAGGATAAAATGATTGAGAAACATATTATATTACCACGGACTGATCCTTCCAATGACCTGATCTAACCTGTAATAATGTAATGTACGGTCTTATCCTTTAAATGACCTGATCCAACATGTTATAATGTCATGCACAGACTGATCCTTTCAATGACCTGATCTAACATGTTATAATGTAATGTACGGTCTGATCCTTTCAATGACCTGATCCAACATGTTATAATGTCATGCACAGACTGATCCTTTCAATGACCTGATCTAAGATGTTATAATGTCATGTACGGTCTGATCCTTTCCATGACCTGATCCAACATGTTATAATGTCATGCACAGACTGATCCTTTCAATGACCTGATATAACCTGTTATAATTTCATGCACAGACTGATCCTTTCAATGACCTGATCCAACATGTTATAATGTCATGAACGGTCTGATCCTTTCAATGACCTGATCTAACATGTTATAATGTAATGTACGGTCTGATCCTTTCAATGACCTGATCTAAGATGTTATAATGTCATGTACGGTCTGATCCTTTCAATGACCTGATCTAACATGTTATAATGTAATGCACGGTCTGATCCTTTCAATGACCTGATCTAACATGTTATAATGTAATGTACGGTCTGATCCTTTCAATGACCTGATATAACCTGTTATAATGTAATGTATGGTCTGATCCTTTCAATGACCTGATCCAACATGTTATAATGTAATGTAGGGTCTTATCCTTTCAATGACCTGATCTAACCTGTTAAAATGTAATGCACGGTCTGATCCTTTCAATGACCTGATCCAACATGTTATAAATTCATGCACAGACTGATCCTTTCAATGACCTGATCTAACAGGTTATAACGTAATGTACGGTCTGATCCTTTCAATGACCTGATCTAACCTGTTGTAATGTAATGTACGGTCTGATCCTTTCAATGACCTGATCCAACATGTTATAATGTCATGCACAGACTGATCCTTTCAATGACCTGATCTAACCTGTGATAATGTAATGTACGGTCTTATCCTTTCAATGACCTGATCTAACCTGTTAGAATGTAATGTACGGTCTTATCCTTTCAATGACCTGATCCAACATGTTACAATGTCATGCACAGACTGATCCTTTGAATGACCTGATCTAACATGTTATAATGTCATGCATGGTCTGATCCTTTCAATGACCTGATCTAACATGATATAATGTCATGCACAGACTGATCCTTTCAATGACCTGATCTAACATGTTATTATGTCATGCACGGTCTGATCCTTCCAATGACCTGATCTAACATGTTATTATGTCATGTAAGTTCTGATCCTTCCAATGACCTGATCCAACATGTTATAATGTCATGCATGGTCTGATCCTTTCAATGACTTGATATAACATGTTATAATGTCATGTACGGTCTGATCCTTCCAATAACCTGATCTTACATGATATGATGTCATGCACAGACTGATCCTTTCAATGACCTGATCTAACATGTTATGTCATGCATGGTCTGATCCTTCCAATAACCTGATCTAACATGTTATAATGTCATGTACGGTCTGATCTTTCCAATGACCTGATCTAACGTGTTACAATGTCATGCGCAGCTTTTGGCCGATGGTCACCTCAAAAATAATGTGGTTGAATTCACCTAAAAAATAAAGTCTGATCCTTTCAATGGCCTGATGCTGACCCTCTGATGCTTTAAGCCCCGGGCACAACGGATCGTATGAAATTTTGTTGTGGTCGACCCATAAAATATTTGTCGTGGCCAGATCTTGCAACATGCCCGAAATCTATTTCGAGTGGTCACAAGGGCTACGACACATTAAAGATGGTTTGGCGATGGGGACGCGACAGAAAAAAAAGTTATGTCGTGGTTGTCACAAGTCAGTTGTGCGACAGTCGTGGGACCATCGTGAGTTGTCTGGCATTGTCGGGGGACGTGATCAGGTCATGATTCACTCATGGGATGTGCGTGCGACAGTCGTTCGACTGTTGCAAGACTGTCGCACAACAGTTGTGGGTCACTCGTGGGATTCTCGCGCGTCCGTCTCCCGACTATATAACGCAAGACTGTAGTAGGACAGACTCACGACAGCCACAAGACATATATACCACAAAAAAATCATCGAGCAAAAAAGGTGCATGTCCAATTTTTCCTCACGTCGGCAAGTCGATGCCACGATGCTCAAAAATTCGTAGGACTGTTGCGACGACCCCCGATTTGCCCAAATTTTCTGTCGTGTCGTGGCACAAATGCGTCGTGGGTTCGATGTGACCGTGGGTTTAGACGGGGCTGCAAAAACACAGAGGAATGCCCATGTTTTATTGGCTTTTTCACCTTGGAAGAAATGCCATGTTAAGGTGAACAGTTCATATGCAATATATATATATATATATATATATATATATATATATATATATATATATATATTTTTTTTTTACGGTTGTGGAAATTCACAGAACACCATTCAGGTTCCCCGAAGATCAGTTTTATCGATAAGTGTGTGTCCAGGTTAGATTTCCCCACCGATGTATAACGGGATTTATTCGTGCACCGGGCTGTGCATCTTTGAGTCAGCCGTTATTATTTCGCTATCTTTATTTTAAAACAAACATCTTCTTCTCACCACCTTCGCCAAAACCACCAGCATCTCCTCACCATCATCTCCACAAACACCGCCATCATTTCACCAACAACAAACGAACAACATCTCCTCACCATAATTTCCACGGCTCCGCCAACTTTTCGCTGGCAACAGCGTCCACGAACGAGCAGCATCTCCGCAGGCAAACACGACGGCTTCCTCGTTGGAGCAAAAGCCGGTGATTCCTACCACGTCCGCGTTTGACGGCAAGATCGGATCAGAATGACAAAAGGGGCGGAGCCAGCCATGGTTGGAGGGTCAAAGGTGAAAGACCAAACACCACCGCTGAACCCGATAAAAGGCGGGGCTGAAACGCCGAGAAACAAGTTGAGTACGGAGTTCGGAGTGGAGTCTGCAGTTCGGAGTGGAGCTTGGTCGTTGGAGTCCAGTGGAGTTTGGAGCCTGGAGTCCAGTCAAGTCTGCAGTGCAGTGCAGAGGTGTTGGTCGGTGGAGGCGGCAGTGAAGTCGCCAGCCGGAGAGAGGACGCCAGCTGGAGAGAAGTCGCCAGCCAGCGACATAACGGTCCGAAGTGATCGG
>NC_140970.1:92752296-92764796 GCF_056783735.1 Eptatretus burgeri
ATGGTTTCATATTTGTTGACGTGTGAATCGTGTCATTATACTTATCCACAATATCCTGAATAAAAGATGACCATTGTTGTGAACCGAGTTGTGTGAATTTTTTATATAGTCTCTCTTTTAAGGTACGATTAAAACGTTCAACAACAACTGCCTTCCCTTCATTAAAGGTACTGTATAATGTAATACTGTTATTTTTTAGAAAATTCATAAATGTCTTGTTATAAAACTCTCTACCCTCATCAGTCCACAATTTTTTAGGTTTTCTCTTACTTTTATTAAATATCTGTTGAAAGGCTAACATAAGAGTATTATCTGTTTTGTTTTTTAATGGCATAACCCACGCATATCTACTCCTCAAATCAATAACGGTTAAAGCATACTTGTACCCCTTATCATTATTAAGTTCAATCAAATCAGCAGACCAGATATAATCAACTTCCTTGGAATAAACTTTCCTTCTCTGAAACTTTGTGAATATTGGTTTATGTAATTCATCAGCTAATTGCTCTTCAGTCTTAATAACATCATTAGAGACGATAAGTTTTTTGAATTTCCAAGACCAAGTTTCAATTTCGCACTGATCATCTTCTTCACAATGAACCGATCAACTTTTTCTCTCAAGGTTGGATTTTGTATCAGAGACAAATTATACAACATTTCTCTATTGGCTTCATGCTTTTCTTCCAACGTTGTGGTATTCCTATAATCAATATCGTGTCTCATGCACACTTCATCAAC
Source organism: Eptatretus burgeri (assembly GCF_056783735.1). Taxonomy (NCBI): domain Eukaryota; kingdom Metazoa; phylum Chordata; class Myxini; order Myxiniformes; family Myxinidae; genus Eptatretus; species Eptatretus burgeri. Next base: position 92,753,035 of record NC_140970.1, read on the forward strand.
TCTATTGATAGGCTTACTCCAGAATTTAGGATTGTCTACCTCATCTAATCTTTTATCCAAGTTTGTGCCTGGACCACAGAAAGAATACCCTGGAAGATGTAATTCCCCTGGTATTCCAGTAGTTGTAAATTTACTTCCTGATAAAAACTTTTGTATATCTCCTCCTCGTTTGTATTTGGAGATAAATTGATTTTTTTTTGAACCACACACCGAACATATACCTTTTTGTATAACCCTGTTATTTTTACTTTTAATATATGAAATATTTTTAGTATTAGTTTTCTTTTTACATTTGAGACAATAACTCATTTATTTATGTGAAAAATTCCTGCAGAGTGCAAAAACCTTTTTAGTTTCCAACATGCACATTTGAATCTTAATTTTTAAAACATAAAGAATCCTTAGAAATGCCTTCACTCTCTCCTCCATTTATTTAAGAAAAAAAATAAAAATGAAAAACTTGAATTAAAATGAATAGCTTGGCGATGTCAATAGTCTTGAAGAAAATATTGCAAATAGACTTGTCAATTCTTTGTTTTCCTCCTCGGTGGGTTGAGTTATTTTCTGTAATACCACCAATCTTTTTTGAATCTCACTGGTTTCCATATTTTGATATTTATTTTGTCTCGCTCCTTCCTCCCTCTCCTCCCTCTCTCTCTTCTCTCTTTCCTCCCTCTCTCTCTTCTCCTTTTCCTCCTTCTCTTTCTTCTCCCTCTCCTCCCTCTCTCTCTTCTATCTTTCCTCCTCTTCCCTCTCTTCTTCAACTCCTTCCTCATCCCTTATTATCCTTGAATCGCTTACACCCCATAGAATATTATACATATATTCATCAGGATTTCTTGTTATTCCTGTGTCCAAAATAATTTTTTTTACAACAGGAAACCAATAAAATTTCTTTTGAATTTCTAAAAGAGCCTTACCTTTTCTTAACTTTATAATTTTTTCATTATTTAACATTTTCATTAAATCTAAAGTTGTCGGTTTATCAACATCAGCATAATGCCAATCTTTTATTGAAAATACCTCATTCTTATGTTGTAGAACATATTTATTAAAATACCGAATACCCTTTTCTTGAAGGTATGCTTGGACACAGAAATGATAATTTTCTTGAAGCCCTCTTGCTGTCATTTATGTATTAGAAATATATGTTAGAATAATATTATGGCACGAAACACCTCCCCATCTTCCCATAGTTAAATCATTTTGTATTTCCTTACTTATTATATATAATCCTGTTTTTTCTGTTTTCATGAGATAAACAAGGGCAAAACCATTATTATATTTACCCTTATTAAATTCTTTTATTTATTGTTTACTAATCGTGGCCCCACAAAACTCATTCTCGATACCAAGTGGATAATATTCTTCCTTACGAGACTGATTTAATTGTTCCAGGTCTTCGAGGTTAATTTTAAATGACCAATTATCCCCTAAATCATTCATATCATACCCCCATTGTTCTATTCTCATACAAACGATACGCCCTTCTTTATAAAAAAATATTTTAATTCGAACTGTGAATTCTGTATGACCTGGAGATAATATCAACACTTCTGTATCTTTGGAATACACGGCCGTTTTATTTAAGGATATATATTGTGATAAATCGCTTAATCTCACCAAGTCATTCGCGTCAGTCGGGCTTGGATAATTTTTTAATTTATAAGCATTTTTCATGTTAATATTTTTGGTTATATTATATTTATGTCGTTCAGCCTGTGCCTTTGTGTAATAATTTGATAAATCAATATCCAGTTCTTGAGATACACCAAAGATAGAACCATCTTTACCAACATAAGTCATTTATATTAGATTAAAAATATCATAAAAATTTTTTTTGTTGTTGAGTTGAAATAACACATACAGACATAATTGACCACAACACTTGGAATTTAATTCTTGGACTTGAAATGTTTGATAAACACCATTCTGTAAGAATTTTATGACTTCAACAGGTGGTGGAAGACCAAAACTATCAAAATAATATTTGTCTTGACTATTAAAAATACAAACCCAATGAGAACCGTTCCCATTATTATCTTCTAAGTTCATAATAATATTCTTTGTATGTTTCGGCACATTAGTTAATTCATCTCTCATACAAATAACCACATTATGAATTTTTAATTTCTTACAATATTTGACAAGTTGTAAATTTGATGTTGTATTCTTTCCAAATTCTTTCAACCACTCATCAATGCTCATTTATTTATTAGAAAGATATAATCCATTACCTCTTTTCGTTAATTTTACACCTGCTTGGGCTATAGAAGAAAGCATATCTCCAACTAACAATCTCGCTTTATCAGGCAGACCTTCAAGTGTTTCAGCAAAATCTACAATTACACCACTTCCACTAATTTGTTTCTCCAACTCTTTGTTATGTCTTTCCAATTCTTTTTGAGCTAGGAGTTGAGCCTTCCTTTTGTTGGCAGTTTTCACCGCTGTTGAAATACCACCCGTCAATGCTCCAACCGCACTTAAACCAGCAAATAAAGGAATTAGAAATGGGAGAAATCCTCCACTCGTCTCTCTTCTTAAATATTTTTTCAACATTGGTTTTGTCATTTTAATTTTAAGTGAGCCAGTGTCATTCAAGATTTTAACCTGTTCTCTTGTGAGCAAAACATCAATTCTTACTGCTCCTTTTCTCTGAATTGTATTAACGTTAATCGTACAAGGCTTTTGATTTTGTACACAAGATGATAGTTTATGAAGATTGATTTGATTAACATATACCCCAGTTGGTACTTTGCCACTCATTTATTTAACTAAAAATTATGTGAGACTAATCATCACACCATTATCTGTATTAATCTGCAATTCTGTTTCTTCCAAAAGCAAACAATATGTATCAACTTCTTCACTCTCTCCTCTTTCAATGTATAGGGAAGTATCCACTCGATTAGACTTTATAGTTTCCTTTTGAGTGCTCAGGTCAAACGCATAGATTGTGTACAAACTTTTAAATGCTGTCATATCCAAAATAGGTTCTTTATTTCCATTACTTTCACACACCTTTTGGTAAGACTTGTATGCTTCAGCAAAATCATTTTTTTCCCAATTAATTTCCAATCTATCTCGTGGATAAAATGTTCCATCTAGAGAAACGCGAAGTTGTTGCACCTTAGCATTATCACTCAATGCATTATTCTTATCAGTCGCAGTATCACCATCTGGATTTTAAAAATCATCCACAGATATCGTGGCTTTCCTTCCAGAACACCCAAATTCCACGTGTAAGTAGTTTGGTTGAGTTTAACGTGTTGACATCTTCTTTTGAGGTATGATACACTGAGTGGTTTCTTTGAGTTAAGTCTTCGATTCAACATCTCTTCTGTTTTAAGATTAGGAGTATATTCACTGATATACCAACTCATCTCCTCAATTACAAATTTATTCTGATCACTAAAAGCATTACCAACACCAAAAAGCAATCGATTTTCATGCTCATTCCTTTGTAGTTGAAATCTAATTTGAAGACCATACAGAACTTTATCATGATCACAAAATCCAAATATACCTTTAAGAGGAACTGCCACAGTAAAACTATTTTCTGCTTTTGTATCATCATTATACATTCCTTTCCTTTGAGTATATCCAGGGTCTGTGTTTGTTCCCGTTGACATATCAGGAATAAAACCTTCGACAGACCCCTTTCCCATTCTATCACTGAATGTATAGAGTGTAAATTTCATCATTTCAGATACAGCAGAGACATAATCAACCGCTTCAACTTCTTGTGTTCCAATATACAAATGCACACTATCAAACATTTTCCAGAAGAAATCATTTACAAGTGTAGCGTTTGTGTTATTCCCAGCTTTAGTGAATTTAAATTTACACAACAAGAAACTTTCGGAGAGATTCAAATAGGTTTGTTGATTATTTATTTCAAAACTTTTTGTACCATTCGTATTCCAGTCTGTTCCAGTTATTGCATTTACCTTGAAGTAATCTTCTTTTTTAGTGGAGTTTCAGATAATAATAGTATCATCCAAATCATAGATACTATCAATTGCTTTTATACTTGTATTTATTTAGGAAAAAAGATGTTAAAACTTTTGAAACCCTGATCCAAGTATTTGAATTATTTTCTGTCGTTCTTGGGGGGACAACTGAGTTTTGCCTTTCTTAATTTCTTTTATTGCTTGTAATTTATGACATTCCTTCTGGGCATCTTTTATGCTCTTTACAGCACCTGCTACATTTCCCACAGCAGAAGCAGTTGAACCAATTAGATCTTTATGTTTAAGAATAGTTGAACCAATACCCATTAGAGTATCAATTATCCCATCTCCACTAAATTGATGTCCAACACCCCTTTGTCTCTTAGGTTTATAGTATCCTCTACCAAGATACATACCTTCACCCTTGCAGTATGGGAAAAGGAACATCCCATCCCCTGTAATTATTTTATATTTTCCCAACTCGTGTTTCCTCACAATAACCATCGTATTTATTTATTGGAAAACTTCACGTAGGTGAATTCTGATGGATATAACTTCTCCATTAAAAGAAATCACACGATTATCTTGGTCGGTTATCCTAAAATTTACTCTGTGTATGGTTTTTCCTGACACAGGGAGATAAACCAAATTTTTAGGTTCCATATTGAATTTATAACCAATTGGGGTTGAGTATGCGCTGAATGAAAATATTGTATTTGTTTTTTTTCCATCATTATAAGCACCATCAATCAAATCACAGTGAATTAACACCGAATTTATTCCTGAGGATATTTGAATGACATTATTACTGTAAAACGTCCCATTAGTTTCAATCTTTTTTGAGGAGAAACCCAATAACTCTCTAAATGAATTATCAATTGTGAAATCAACCTTGTAGTTATTTTTAACCTTAATCGTTGATTTTGAAGTATGTTTTTGAATGTCTATAACAATATTTTTTGGTTCATCACCCTGTTCTTTCATAAGACGAGCAATTTCGCAAGATATTTGAGAAATCTCATATGCTCCGGGTGAGACTGTTATCGTTTTGTATCCACTTCCCGGATTATAACTAAACTTGTCATTTTTCTCGCTTATATTAAATAAGGTATTATAAGTTTCCATGGACAATAAAGATGCCTCATATTCTTTTGTTGTGTCAAGTTGTAGTGGGTTTGGGAATGAAGATGTGTGGTCGCTTGTTGTGAAATTGAAACTAAGGATTGTGCTTCTCATCTTATTTAATATGAGATAAAATGTCTTTATATTGATATTTATTAATTATTTTCATGTTCATCAACTGGTCTAAAATGGCTGATGCTTCATTAAAACAATTGTTATTTTCAGCCTTCTTACTGCCTAACAACAATAACAGTCGATTAACTAATAGCGATGGGTCATTTGTAAGAAAACTAACACCTGAACCAAGGATACTTAAAGCCTGAATAATGTGTTTCTCCTTCTCATTCTTCCTACTTTTACCAGAAAGAATAACCTTATAATTTAGAGTGTTCAGCAGATCAATATATACTCTATCATCATTATTTTCCATATCCAATGGTTTATCAATATACTTTGATTCATCCCTCACAGTTGAACCTTGTCTTCCATCTTTTGTGAGAAGAAACATTAATCTCAGAGTTAGTTTAACAGGGGGTTGAGCAGAACCCAAGAACCTTAATTCATCATTAAATATCAATACCTTTTCTTGAAGAAGATGAAATATTGCTGGTTGTTCTGTTGGAATGAGTCCTGCTTTGGTTTTTGAATCCGCTGAATATTCATTGTTTTGAACAGCATTCACAATATAATCAGGGAGTCGATTAATCTCTTCCAGTTGTTGAAATAAACCTTCATCATCATATACCTTTAATTCTCCTAAATGCTCTAATTCTTCCTCCGTCATTTCATCAAAATCTTTTAACATTTTAAGTTTTTTAGGAGTATATTCTACTGTGGGAACTGTGGAAACATCTTTCATTTTTTCTTGGGAAGTTTTTAAAAGTGGTTTAAAAAATTTCTCTTGTTTTCTTTCAAATGCTTCTTCGCCCGTTAGTTTCTGTCTGCGTTTCTTCTTTATGTCTTCCTGTTGTTTTACAACTTTTGAAACCAACTCTTGATGTTCCTTAAATCTTCTTGCTCTTTCTTTTGCATCCATTTATTTATTGTAAAATATAATTTAATGAATTGTAAAGATCAACAAGGAAATGTTCCTTTTCTTCATCATTCAAGTAGATGTGTTCAAATAAATCCTTTTCTTTAAATATTTCATCAAATTCTTTATTAACATTAATGCGAGTTGTAATTTCTTCTTCACTAATACTTGCATCTCTGCTTTTCAGACGTTTGCGTTGAGTTTCTTCATCAACATCAAAACCGAATGATAAAATCTTCACTCCCCTCAGATGTTTAATAATTTGTCTCGTTCCTTCTGGATTAGTTTCTAATATCCCAACACCACCAGATTTTAGTTTCCTTAACTCACTCTTACAATGTGAATATTTTGTTGTACCAAGAGAAACCTCCTCAAACATTTGACCTTCTTTCCTCAATCGCATATGTTCCTCCACTGAAATATAGTGAGAATCTTCACCTTTTACTTCTCCAGGTCTTATTGCTCTAGTTGCTGTTGATACAATGCATATCACGAGGTGTTTTTCAAGTAAATTTACAATATTCTCATTTGTACTACACAAGAACCTTGATTTATGAAAGTTTTTTCCAGAAGCAGATTTACCCACAAGATTTACAATAATAGTTGTCATTTATATATGTAATTGTTTATAAAACAAAAAATATATCCCTTAATATCTCATCTTGTTTCACAACAATATATTTATATTTTTCAGTCGTGTGCTTCATATAATCCTCAAATTTCTTTTTACTACATAATGTAGAACAATTATCTCTCCAAAAATTATTGATATCTATTGAATTTAACTTGAATAAAATAAAAGTATTAGCATTGTTTCTGAGGGAACGACGAGGAAGTTGAAAGTACGATTGACTAAGATAAATACAATTACAAGAAGAATGTCTCCCTTTTGTGTAGTAGCTGTCCATTACCATTTGGTTTCTCTCATTAACACAATCATCAAAGATAACGAGGTTCTTTTTTGATTTATCCAAATCTTGGGGAGACGGTATATCATCCGTATTATCACAAAGAATACAAGTTATAGGATTTGATTTCTTTTTACATCTCTGTGTATCACAAAATAGTTGAATTATATCTTCAATGTTATAATCATTTAGGTTTTTTTGACGTTTAAATAAACCGATTATATCTTATTTTTGAAGACCAGCATTAAAACCTTGTGAGAGTAGTTGATACTCTGGTTGAAAACTCGACTTTGTGAAAATTATTAAATTATCATAATCTAAAAAGTTGGGAGTGAGGAGCATTTTTAAAAGTAAGCAGGTTTTTCCACATCCACTTGAACCAACTCTGAGACATCTTAATGAATTTGGGAGATTTTTATGGTTGTTAAATTTTATCTTATTTTCCCAAATGGGTAAAAAATCATTCATTTATATATTTGGAAATCAGGTTATTTAATTTATTATTGGCTTTTTTAGAAACTCTATATTTTATCCTAAGTTCAGGTTTAATTTCAAGATAATCCATTATTTTATTTATACAATATCTTGTGTTGATATTTCCCTGAAAATTACATCCATGAATAATATATAACAACAATCCTTTGAACATTTCTCTTATACGTTCAGTTTCTTCCCTTGTAAGGAAAGGTGTGTTATCACCCTCATACTTTACATTCATTTCTCTAATCAATCTTGTAAAGTAATTCATTTTTGGTGTAAATCTAAAAGAATTATTTTCCTTTTTATATTTTTTATTATCATTAATTAGAAGATAATCACAGAATATACATTGTTTATAAGCTTTTGACTCTGTGTTTAATCCTCGTCTTTCACATGCAGGACAATTCTCAAATTTGTCATATGGAGAATCAGGAAAGTCTCGCATATTTATAAAGTAAAACTTTACTTAAACTGAAATTCATCTATACTTTCAGTTGTATATTGGCTCATATTTAATAATATTACCATCGATATCGATATACATTTTTTTCATTATCAGATTCAACGACAACATTTTTTATATTAAAGGTAATTTTAAAATGATCGTGAACTACTATTGAACGAAATGTCATTTCATCTGATATATTAACATCCTTTATTTCATCAGGATTTACATCTTTAAGGTTGTTGAAAAAAATACAAATTTCTCTTTGCATATTACAGATGGTCTTATCTTTTCTTTCTGAAGCTTCATCCATAAGGTTTTTGTTTTTTGATACTTTTTCTTGTTTCATTGCTTTTTCTAGTTTTGAATATATTACCAGAAGGAGAGGAGAAACTTTTGTTAGAGATACTTTAATTGATGTTCTACCAGGTATACTAAAAGCCCTTCCACTGAAGGAAATTGAAGAACTCATATTATTTACCACAATAGTTTTTATCCAATAGTTGTTATATTTATCTTTGTTCAATTTTACATCCTTGACATATTTCTCAGTATCTTTAACAAATGAAGAGATTGATTGAAACTTGTCTTTTGTGTCTTGAAACATTGTATTTATTAAGTGAAAAAGTTGGAGGATAAAATGGTTTTAAGCACAGATTCACCTATAAATTAAACGAAATTTTCATCAAGAAAATTTTCGTTTAAGCAAAGTTTTATTCTATAAATATGGTGAATACAACGTACTGCGATGTTTGTAATCACAAATATAAACATTATAGAAAACACCTCCGAACCAACAAACACACATTTAATCTATTTCATCAAATATCTCCTCTTGAATTGGAAAGAAAACATTGTGATATCTGTTCAAAGGATGTTTTGAAGAGTAGTTATAATAAACATCTTCAATCACAAAAACACAAGAAAAATGAGTTTAAAGTAAAGGGAGACTATTATATTGAAAACACTGATGGGGCATTTAAAGGGCATATAAAAATAAGGATTTTTCAATTTGCAGAACCCGGTCCATCATCAATAGCTGAATCAATTGAAATAGTGAAACCCGATGTTGAAAAATTTATTAAAAAGACATTAAAAGAAATGAAAACTTTAAAGTTTTATATGGGAGTGAAAATGAATATGAAAAGACAAGATGAAGAACATACTCCTTATATGAGAACAGATCTTCATTTTATAACATCATTTCAAGATTTTTTGAATAGTGGGGTTTATGAAGAACTATCAAGACAAGAGGAGGATGTTGATAATACAGTGGTAGGAAGTGGATTCAATATTTAAAAAATCATCTTTTTAGATATACACATTCTAAAATCAAACCCTCTTAAAGCTTCTTCTTATATTGAATTACCAAAAGAAATAAAACTAAAGAAGGCAGTTATTAATATTAAGAACAATGATAATAAATGTTTTCTCTGGTCTGTTCTTGCTCACTTTCATCCACCAAAATGTAATTCAGAAAGAGTAAAACAATATATGAAATATGAGAATACCTTGGACATTAAAGATTTTAAATTCCCAATGCCACTAACAGATATTCCTAAATTTGAGAAAAAGAATAATCTTTCTATTAATGTATATGGATTAACGGATACAAACAAAGTTCAAATATTAAAAATTTCAAACAACTATAAAAATGAAGAAACACACATTGATCTTTTATATTTTAGTGTTGGAAAGAATTCACATTACACATATATCAATAATTTATCAAGATTAATCTCTTCTCAGTATTCAGAATAGCAAACAAAATATATCCTTGTAAGCGATGTCTTAATTCATTTCATACAAAAGAACGATTAGAACAACATTCAAAATATTGTAGTAATCATAAATCAGCTGTAATTACAATGCCTAAACCTGGTGAAAAGATTTCTTTTGAAGATTATAATAAATCTATCATGCACCCATTTGTGATATACGCTGATTTTGAGTGTATCCTTAAAAAGATAAATACTGCTTCTCCTAATCCAAAAGAATCATATACAAATAAATATCAAAAACATATTCCTTGTGGTTTCTGTTATTATATCAAATCATCTGTTGGAGAAAAGTATAACAAACTTGAACATTATCATGGGAAAAAAGCTTCACAAGAGTTTGTAAAACGATTAGAAAAGGATTGTATAAGACTCACTAAATTAATGAAAGAAACAAATGAACCGATGAAATTAACCAAAGAAGAAAAATTAGAATTTAGAAAGAACAATATCTGTCATATTTGTGAGGGGGAAATTAAGGAGTCTAAAGTTAGGGATCATTGTCATCTTACTGGTAAATATAGAGGTCCCGCTCATTCCTGTTGTAATCTTAATTATAAATTACCTTCTTTTATTCCAGTCTTTCTTCACAACAGCGCCAACTATGATACACATCTATTTATAAATGAACTTTCAAAAACACCAGGGAATCTTTCTGCCATAACAAACACAAGTCAAAAGTATATTTCATTTACAAAAATGATATTCACAAAACCTTTAACTCGTATTAGGTTTCTAGATTCTTACAAGTTTATGGGAACACCACTAGCCTACCTCGCATCAAATCTAAGCTCCACGGACTCTTTTCCAAATCTTAATTCATTCTTTCCAAAGGAGGGAATTCTCACTAAAGAGGAAATTCAGATTAAAGAGAGAATTCAAAGTAAAGAGGAAATTCTAATTAATGAGGAAATTAATGAAGAAATTCTAACTGAAGATGAAATTCTAATTATAAAGAAAATTTGAACAATGAATGAAATTCTAACTAAAGAGGAAATTCTGATTAAAGATGAAATTCTGATTAAAGAAGGAATTCTTACGAGAGAGGAAATTCAAACAAGGAATGAAATTCAAAGTAAAGAGAAAATTCTTACAAGTAAGGGAATTTATCCTTATGATGATATGGATTCATTTATGAGATTTAAAGAAACACAACTTCCATCAAAAGAAAGTTTCTGTAATAACCTTTATGAAGAAGAGATAAGTGATAAGGAATATAAACACACACAAGAAATATGGAAAATATTTAAGATAAAGAACCTTGGAGAATATCATGATTTATATCTAAAAACAGATGTTTTATTGTTAGCTGATGTGTTTGAAGCTTTTAGATCACTCTGTCATAATAAAAATTGTTATGGATTAGATCCTGCCCACTATTTCACAGCTCCTGGTTTAGCTTGGAGTGCAATGTTGAAAATGACAAAACAAGATATAGATTTAATCAGTGATGTTGATATGCTTTTGATGATTGAGAAGTCCAAGAGAGGTGGAATATCACAAGTATGTTCAAAAAGATATGCTAAAGCAAATAATAAATATCTTCCAAATTATGATAGTGAAAAAGATAGTAATTATTTGATGTATTTTGATGCTAATAATTTGTATGGATGGGCAATGTCTCAATCTCTGCCTTATGGTAAATTAGAGTGGGTGGAAGAAAAGGATTATGAAAAGGCTTTGATGAATATTGTTATTTCTTCTCAAGAGGAACTGAATGACGAAGAAGAAGGTTATTATTTTGAAGTTGATTTGAGGTACCCGAGTGATCTTCATCATAAGCATAAAGATCTTCCTTTTGCATGTGAGAAAGAAACCCCAAAGAAAGAATGGTTAAGTGATTATCATAAAAGTTTTAATATTAAAGGAAAATCAACAGAAAAGTTATTAACAACATTCTATGATAAAGAGGGATATGTTTTGCATCAGAGAAGCTTAAAACAGTTTTTGAGAGAAGGATTGAGAGTAGCTAAAATTCATAGAGTTTTAAAATTTAAACAAAGTCCTTGGGTGAAAAAGTATATTCAATTCAATACAGATATG
>NC_140970.1:92772296-92792296 GCF_056783735.1 Eptatretus burgeri
AGATGGTGGTGAACAGCTGTTTTGAAGAACTGGCGGGAAGTGTGGGATAGAAGACAGGGTGGGAGTTTGTTCCAAAGGCGGGAAAAAACAGGAGTGAAAGAGTGAAGGTGAGCAGTAATTATTGATTTTGGTAGTTTTACCAGACGGGGATTTCTGGCAGACCTTGAGCGCCCTGTGGAAATATTGAGGGGACAGATCGCAGACAGAGAAGGGAAGGCGAAGCCAGAGGAGACGGTGGAAGACAGAAAGACCACCGACTTGTCTGTCGTGAGAGACCTAAAAACTCGGCGTCATTGCAGGAGATACCAATCATACTAAATGCTTTGGTTTCCACAGTGTGAAGCTGAGAAAGGTGAGAGGTGGGAGCACCAACAGAGAGGGGAGTACAGTACTCCATCTGGCTGTGGACGAAAGCTTTGTCTGTGGTCAGGAGCTCAGGTGGGCCGAGGAAGGATATTTCATGATTGTGGATGCCCAGTTGGTGACTGCCTTTGGAGGTTAGCTTGGAAATGTGGCTTTCCCAGGAAAGGATCATGGCAGATAGTAGACTCAGAAGCTTGAATGAAAGGACTTCTTCAAGAGGATTGTTGAGAAAGTTGAAGGGATTTTCCAGATGGTCCTTTCGGAGAGACATCGTGAGATTGTGAGATTCCAAGTGTTGGACGAGCATGTGATTTTTATCTAGATCTGTAGAGAGTGACGAAGCTGCTGCCTGCTGATCTGAGGGATGACAGGTGGTACTGCAGAGCTTTGAATCATAAGCAAGTGATAAAGAGGATGTTCCACAGACTTTGAGAGATCAATGATGAAAACCAGAAAAGCACAGGGCCCAGAACACTGCCTTGAGGGGAACTCCAGCAGGAGGAAGGGTAGTACAACTGAAGATGATTTGGGATGTGTGTGAGTGTGAGTGTGAGTGAGAGTGAGAGTGTGAGTGTGAGTGTGAGTGTGAGTGTATGAATGTTCATTCTTTGAAAGAATTCCCAGGATGAATGTTTGACTGTTTAGTGCATAAATTGCTCTAATTTATGACATGTTTGGTTCGTACAAGTCATGTTTTTTTGTGTTTCAATTGAGAAATGCCTCCAAAGAAAGAGAAGTTCCATGCTGATGGTGATCTTAAAAATCAAATTGCTCATCTTCTTCAAGCGGCAAGACATATTCTGAAATCAACAAGCTCCTGAAGAAGGAGAAAATCTCTTCCTACCATAAAGAGAATTGGTCTACAGTTCTAGAAAACGGATTATACTGCAAGAAAGAAGGGATCTGGCAGGCTGAGATCCATAACAAGGAAATATGACAGGCAACTGTAATCCTGATTTCTCCAGGGAAGAAATAAAAGCCTATGGAAACTGTCAGAGGAGTTCAGAACTGCTGAAAACAACACTTTTTTCCAGAAGGACAATCACAAGAAGATTGATTGATGCTGGTTTTGCCTCAAGAAGATGTGCTTAGAAGCCTCTATTATCGATGAAAAACATTCATGACAGATTGCATTTTTGGACAACTATGGGAACTGTGATTCAGACTGGTTTCAGAGAGTTCTGTGGAGTGATGAATTAATATCTGACCTTTGCAGGATGCCTCAGAATGTTGCCTTCGCAGATCTGGTGAGAGATTCAACCCTGAGTGCATTTCAACAACTGTGGAGTGTGGAGGAGGTGGAATCATGAGATGGGGTGCATTTTCATCTGCTGGTGTTGGTGAGCTGATAAGGTGTGAACAAGTCAATTACTGCCAAAGGAATACCAGAAAATGTTTGAGAAAGGATTACTTCCCAGCCTCCAAAAGTTATTTTCTGGAGAAAAAAGCAAAGAAGTAATTTTTCAACAAGATAATGCCCCTGCCCAGACTACAAAAGTCAACAAAAAGTGGTTGGAGAAAAAGTCCCTGAAACTTACATTCTGGCCTGGTCAGAGTCCCGATTTGAACCCCAAAGATAATCTTTTGGCCTATATTCAGCACAAAGTTATTATAAGGAAATTTGCAAATTCTGATCAACCTTGGGAAGCTGTCAAACATGAATGGTACAATATTGACTTTTCTCAGTACAAGGAGCTTTCTGAAAGTTTGACCAAAATACTGGATGATTGAAAGAAACCCAAGGGACAAGCTATTCCATACTGATTTGTGCAGTTATTTCTGCATGTTCTGGTGTTTTCGTGCTTTTTTCATGTATGGGTAAAATAGTTATGACAAAAAATATTTAAAAAATTTACCTGGCTCATTTTTTGTCTCGGAGTGTATAATCTTGAGTTTCAGGTTTTTAACAAGGTAAATATGCAAAGGTGAAGATTTGTGGAGTGACTGGTAAAGTAGTTAACTGGGTTTGAAACTAGCTTAGTGATGGGAAGCAAAGAGTGCAGCTGTGAGTGGGAGGATATCTGGCTGGGAGCATGTAAGTAGTGGGGTTATGACCAGTGGCCAAGGGTTGAGCATAAAGAAGATGAGATATAGGAGTGTATTAAGGCAGGGGTCTTTCCATCAGAGGGTGGTTAATGCATGGAATGGTCTCCCCAGAAAGTTGGTTGCAGGGCAGATGGTGGAAATGTTTAAATTGGAAATACCATAAATACCAGGATCCATTGGAAATAGAGGGTTATGAGGATACTGGCAGGACTAGTTAGTAGCTTGTGGGTGTTCATGTTATGGATTCTGGGGTTGGTGCAGCACAGGCATGATAGGCCGAATGGCCTATCTTCATGTGCCAAAGTTCCTGGTGTGTGTATTTCTGCCATCAGGATGAGTTTGTGAAAACAACTGTGTCATGAGAATTGTTTATGATTGAGAAATGTGTCTTTTTAAACAGTTGTAAAGAGAAATGGTTCCACACTGATGGCATCAAGAAGTCTGAAGACTTCGAATGTGGAGATGGCCTGGACACTCCATTGTCTCAACACAACATAAATCCTCAAAAAACCTACCAAGGTAGAACTTACAAACCTATACATTACTTCACAGTCATCGACTGAGAATTCCCCATCCAATAACACTCATTAAACTTTGGGACATCATCGTTGAACAAGAAAAATTATACTGCGCATCCTGAAGCTCACCTGGATCAGGAGCAACAGTCACTAAAACCCGCCGCAGACTCGCTTTGACCCTGATTTTTTTTATAATACCATGAACAAACTTTGGTACATCACGGGAGATGAAGGTTGTGGTCAAATTTCATTGAAATTGTGTGTAGTTTAGGAGATGAGAGCAAATACCTATTTTGGGGGGCTCAAACCCCCCGTAGACCTCCCCAGACCCCTTTTTTACTTTGGTACATCACGGGTGATGAAGGTTGTGGTCATGTTTCATCAAAATTGTGTGTATAGTTTCGGAGAAGAGAGCAAATACTTATATTGGGGGGTCAAAACCGCACATATAGACCACATTAATGAGCACAGATTTTGATGTCATCAATAAACCTTCGTTAGGCATCAGATATGAAGTTTGTGGCCAAGTTTCATCAAAATCGTGTGTTTGGTTCAAATGATAATGACTGAAGTGTTGACAGACTCACTGACTGACTGACTGACTCACCCACTCACCTTCGGACACTGCTCGATCGCATAAGCTCACTGGACTAAAGTCCAGGTGAGCTAAAAAGGACAGACCCAAAAGTGTCCATTTGTCATTCTTCTTATTCTCCTTCTTTTCTGACAGCTTAACTTGGTTTAAACACTCATCAGCTGCATTTTATAATAAATCAAAAATACCCTTTATAGCCAAATCACTTGGTCACTGTTATGTCCAAATATCAGATTCCATGCTGAAAAGGTGCCTGATATATTTCCCAGATGAGAAATAAAATAAATGAGGAATGAATAGATCAATAATAAACAAGTCATGAATCAATTAATTGATGAATCAAAACATAAAAAATACTGTTTTGGCAAAAGCACATCTTCACTTTTGTCCCCAAATTTCAGCTTCACAGCTCAAAGGATGGCTGAGATGTCACCCGGACTTATGCAAATGGTTTTCATATTTTTCCCCGAAAATGTCAAATTTGATGTCTTTACATTATGCAAATACAAAATTGTAACGTAAAACATGTTTTGCTGCACTCATTTTTTTAAAAACAAATCAAATAGAAAATTATTTTAATTCTTCTGAGGATAAAGGGCGTTCTTTTTAAATGTAACATCCACATTATTGCTTCATCCAACAAGGATGACAAGCGTGGAAAGAACATATTTTGAAACCAGAAGGGCAACTCCGTAGAGCGCACACCTCTGCCACGCAATGCCTGATCCCCTGTAATACATCGGGCCCAATACCTTTTTGAAATTTCATGTGAGATATCGTTTTTGGCCCTGTTTCTCAATGGTGAAGAATCACTTTAATAATTAAATACTTCTCATATCGAGATCCGTATTCGGATCTTCACCAAAATCTAATAAGTTCGTCCTTGTCACAAACCCAACCTGCCCACTAAATTTCGTCGGAATCCGTCCACAGCTTTTTGAGATGTCCCGCCCACAGATAAACAGACAAACAAGCAGACAGAGAGGGGTGAAAAGATAACCTCCTTCCACCTTCATTATCGGAGGTAATAAACTTTCCTGAAAAGAAGACAAAAATGTACTCGTCAATCAGCAGTGTTTTGTCAATGAGCATGAAAAGAGTTTTTCATGAATTTTCATCTTCAAAATACATCACAGGGGACATGGAAAATCGTTAATAGTCTGAAAACATTAGCTCAGAACTTGTGTAAAAATATAATAACTTGCAATGTCCATTAAGATATTGTGTAGTGATGCAGGACTTTCAAGATGATGGATGAATGCTGACGATGCTTTTCACGCGTCCACTGTGTGTGCGTTTTCAGTGACTCGGTTCTGCCAGCCGGGCACTTTTAACCTGTCGTAGCTTGTGCGCACAGATGTCAACCGATAACTTCAGCCAATTCTCAAACAGTCTCAAATCGTTGAAGGCAAGTTTGAAGTCAAGTCTCAATTGTCTTTGATGGCAAGTGGTCAAGTCACCTTAGTATAGCTTCAACTTGTGTCAAGTCCCACATTTAATTATAAACCTAGTTGGGGTACAAGCTATCAAGGAATTAAGACAAAGGACTTCATTTGTTGCAATGTGTATCCTGAAAAGCTGTTACTCGAGTTTTCATTCGGCAACTTCATAAAGTGGACGGTTGTGCTTTGTTTCCAGCAAAATTAAATTTATATTAAATTTACTTCTCATATCCAGTGTACTTCTCCTTGAACATAATATGTGCATGAGATGAGTCAGTACTTTCAGCGTATGTTTAAATTGTTTACACGTAAAACCAAAGCAATCAATGTGGAATGGCAATGGAGATTTTCATAATTTCCTTGTACTGTATGTTTATTATGTACATTAAAATGAAACATATAATCAGGAAGGGGGAGGGATGCAAAGCAATTTAGAAGTTGATGGGATGCTGCGGAAGAAAAAAGAGGGTGGTGCACTGGAGAAAATGAAACTTAGAACTTATCAACTTCAATTGTTGTCATGGGATAATGTACAATTATTGATAAAGGCGTGATATCGTCACCATGCGCACGGCGGTTTGTTCATATCCTTATTGTTTAACGGCCACAATAATTCCCACATTATAGTGGGGTTGACTGGGGGAAAGCTTGTCCCAAGTTTTCACGAACTGGTTGGCCAGGCCTGACATTCGACTTGGGGTTATGCAGGGATTTGTCATTTGTTCAGGGTGCCACCGACAGCTCACCTACACTTCGTGAAGGTCACCGTGGGATATTTAAAGTCCACCAACTAATGCTGACAGACATGATTCCAGCTCGACATCAATCTGAGAAGTAGCACACATTGATGAATCACCCCGCCTGTGAAGCAACAGGATGATGGAATGACAGCTGCGTCGGGATTCAAACCCAGGCTCAACAATTTAAAGGAGAGTGTGAATAGCTCGAGGCCATCCTGACAGCCACCGTGTTAATATTCTTATCATTGGACAGAACTGACTGATTAATTTGTGGTTTGAATAATTTTGACAAAAAATATATGTTGGATGACATGGAGGCTGGAGTCGGGATTGGAGAAAAATGTATCAACAATCTAAGGTATTCTGATGATACCACTCTTTTGGCAGAAAGTAAAGAGGACTTGATGAAACTGTTGCAGACAGTGAAGAAGGAAAGGGAAAAGTCTGGTCTTTATTGAAACCTCAGGAATATTAAATTATTGTCAACTGTGAAGATCGACTTGTTGAGAAAGGGAGTGTTCCATTACCAATCAGCATTTAGAGTGCTCGCCAAGTGGCTCAGTTGAATATGTTGAATTAGAGTTGAATTAGAGCAGGTCATTGAAAGGATCAGACCATATATGATGTTGTTCTCCTCCTTTTCCATTTATAAGTGGTAAGGTCCGATTGCACCAATCTTCTGCCCTGTCTGGACCACAAAACTCCACCTCCCTCTGTGTTCAGTGAACTCCCTCCATTCTCCAGCCACCCCACCTTATAGATATCCCTCCTCACACAATCTCCCAATCTCAACCATGATCTATCTCTTTTCCTCCGACCTTGCTCTCAATATATTCCTTCTCTTTGCCATTCTTTCTTCCCCCATCCACACCAACTGCCGGCCCATCTCAGCTGGCATTTCACCAATCTCCCCTTCAAGCTCATCTTCACACCAATCTCGCTCGGTTCATCTATCCTCTTTCTATCCACCTTTGTCGCTCCCACAATCCTCCTGACCCAGTTGTTCTTGCAAACCTGCAGCCTCTGTTGTTGTCTCTCTGTCAGTGCCACTGTCTCCAGGTCATTAAGGTAGGCCAGCATTACACATGACATCAGAACCTTCCTTTTTAATTATTTTTTTTTCTGTCTGCCATTACTCCCTTCACCTTCCTCCACACATGCACACCCACCTGAATCCTCCTCCTCACCTCTGTCTCCGACATCATCCCCGGTCACTCCCCCCACCCCCCCCCAAGATGCTCAAACCCATTTCCCTGCCTGATCTCCATCCCCTCAAACCTGATATTCATTTATTTTCTCTGCTGCCCAATCCATATCACCTCAGTCTTCTCCATACTTGTATTCAGCCTATGCTTCCCAAATGCCTTCTTCCACTTCCCCGATAACTCCTGCATCTCCCGCCTCCTCTCCACCACCACAGCCAGATTGTACGCATACAACATCCTCCCCATACTACCCCTCAAGCTCACCTTCCAGATTACCAGCTCCATCACCATGATAAACATGAGTGGGCTGAGAACTTCACTGCCTCAAACCAATGTTCATGCTGAACTCCTCAGACATCCCAGGACCAAGAAAAACTCTTCCCTACATTCCCTTGTGCATCCCTTCCACCAACCTGACTTCTGCCCCCAGCCCCTGTACTTCACCGGGTCTTGAACATCACCCTTCCCCTTCCATTTCGGTGCAATTAACCCAATCCACCACTCTTCTGGAATTGAACCCTCTCTCATACATAGGTTCAATAGCCTCTTTGTCCAATTTACTCTCACTCCTGCTGCAATTATCATCTCTGAACACATCTCATCAATGCCTGGTGCCCTTCCCTTATTCATCCTCTTCAATGCCGTCCACACTTCCTCTTCTGTGGTCTCCACCATCTCCACTTTCCCTCTATATAACACGGTGGCTCCAGCTCGCCCTTTCTTCCTTCCCAGTTCAACAGCTCTTTGAAATATCCTTCCCACACCTTCAATACTGCCCCCTCTCTGTCACTCTACTTGCCTCCCACGCCACAATACTTAATCACTGCTCCCCCCCCTTCACATCCTTTCCATCATCATCCCTGTCACGAGCCAATTTATATATCATCTTCTTCCCACCATCCTCTTCTGACTTGTTGTACACCTCCTCTTCCATATCATCCCTCGCCTTATCCACAGCTCTCCTTTCCTCTTTCTAATTTTGCCCACACAGCTGCAGCAACCCTGCATCTGGTTGTTTTCCTCTGTCCTTGATCTTTTCTATCCTCTTACACACCTCTTTCTTTTCACCAACTGCCTTCGCTACTTCCTCCCTCCACCATACCTGGTTTCCATCCCGAGATGATGCACCCTTTCCTGACATCCTTCCACACAAAACTTCTGCAATTCCCCTAAAAACCTCTCCATACTTCTTCCACTCCGACAACCTTCTGCTTCTTTGCGAAATTGCTCATACCTTGCCCTCAGTCTCTCCTACTCAATGGAGACGTTTCCCCTGCACTTCCTGCACCAAATAATCTTCAGACCGCTGTTCTTAACCTCACTCCTTTTCTTCATCCGTTCCACAAACACCACAAGATTTTGCTGGGTGGTAACATGCTCTCCTGCCACTGGCTTACAATCCTTAACCGTCCACAACCATTGCTTCCTCACCACGACCAAATCCAATTATGTTCTATGTTTTCCACTCCTGTCGGTAATCTTGTTGCTTTCCCACTTTTGAAAGAATGAACCAGCTATGGCCATGCCATTGCTCTCCAGCAGCTCCACCAGCTCTCAATCCTCTCTATTCCTCATTCCCCACCCAAATTTACCAAAACATTCCTCTTCACCTGGCTCTGCTACTCCCACGTGCGCATTATAGTGTCCTATAATGTACAGCATCACCTCCAGCTCAACCATCTCCATCATCCTCTCCAGTGTGTCCCAGAATTCCTGCTCCTCTGCCCAATTCCTTCCTGTTTGTGGCCTATATACTGACATAACACACACCATTTGCTTCTGTATCACCACCCTTGCCATTACTATCCTCCCCTCCCATCTTTCCGCTCTGACCATCTGCTTGCTGATCTCTTCCGATTCCATTATTCTCACAGCATCACTCCTTCCATCTCCACCCATGTGCAACAGCTTATATCCTCATACCAACCTCCTCACCCTGTCCCCCTTCCATCTGGTCTCCTGCACACACAACACTTCCAAACTCCTTGTCTGCATCATCTCCACCACTTTGACCCCCCACCCCTGATTGATCAACATTCAGACTGCCTAGCCGGACCTCACTTCTGAATGTTGGATAATTTGGGACATTCAGGTCATCAATCAGCAGCGGTAACTCTGTCCTTACATAGTCCTTAGGCTATTTTTCAGGAGGCTTAAAATGAGTTTTCGTGGCCAAGTCTGGCATATTGGATTTCTTGATCTCATTTTGTAGGTTTATATAGTTGAAAAAATATTAGACCGGGGAACCTTCTCAAAAAGTGTCCAAACAATGAGAAAAATGGCATTTTCCAAAATGCCCACCATGAATTTTCACAAAATTAATTTTTAAGTTATCTCAACTTCTAAACCTCCGAGAAATAAAATTTAGTCATCTAAACTTAGGTTTTTGGAGTCAAGGAATCCAATTACATACATTTCAACTACCTATATTCATTTCTTTTTGTCAAATAAGTCAAAATGGAGGCATTTAAATGCCAAATACCATTTCATAATGGATATTCTGGGATAGTGATACAATGCTGTTTGTATTCATTTTCGTATTGCCGTTAAGTTCCAGATTGACATACTCCATATTGTTCAATGCTGTTATAATCACCGATTGTTTTCTTGAATGTTTTATGTCAATATGACTAAGACGAATTCAACAAAAAGTATTTATTCTACATTGCAGACAAATAACTCGCAATCATATTTACACTAGCCCACCGGCAGGTAATCAAACAAAATCATCTGTGTACCGGAACACGCACTCATTTCGTGTAAGTGTTCTGTAGAATATGTACATGCATTCTTCCAATGTCTAAATAATGTATTCATTCAATGTCACTGTCGTCACTTGTGGCAACATCTTCTGTGTTGCAGCAGTCGTCGCGACACATGCACACTACCATACACGCATGTCCTTGTTGTCTGCATCGACATCTCTTCGTGCTGCACGGAGTGGAAGATTTGCAAGAACACTTGACGAGATCCCAGCACTTTACGAGGTGCACGTGGTTGGGACATCCAAACAATGGATATGTCGGCTCGATGTACACCCAACCGTGGCCATGCGGGGAAGGGGCTTCTCTTCCAAATAGCAGTCTGATAGTTCGCTTGGCGGATATGCATAATTGCGTAGTCATGGCATGGAGGTAGCTTGGTGATATCTGTTGTGTGTCTATTCCATTTTTCACTGTGTACATCGTTTGTGTTGCTACGTTGTGAAGAATGGTACAGGTGACGTATCGCCTTCTCTGTCTGCTTCAGTGTTTCATCATCTGGATCAAAGTTCTCTCCAAGTGTCTTCATGGCCTGGCAGAATTCGTCATTTCCTTCCAGAAGGTTCAGTGATTATTTCTTTCCATGTCCAGCGAATCTACTTGTGGAATCACATCCACTGAATGCATGCATTCCAGGTAGACCAGCACATACATCAGGACCTGGATTTTCAGCAATACTCGTCACGTTGATGTACGACCACGCCTTGTTCTTCTGTACTCTGAAGAGCAGTGGTAGTTGTTCTTTGGAACATAGGAAAACCGACAGCACCAAGACATCTGTATCAGGTGACCTGATCAGGATTGGTGTATCGCTCTCCAAGCTGGTATGTTTCACATGCAGGAGAAGACGGGTGTTGGTCATGGTCACATGTGAGGTCATCTTGTGGCACACTAGCATTACATCCTGCATCACTTCTGGCAAAGCAGACGCATGTCTCGCCCGATGTAACATACACTGTTCTGTTCGCGAGCAGTGTGACAAATTCACCATCTCCATCATTTGTCCACGTCTTCAGCAGGAACGTGAGGAGCTCCTCCTTGTAGGGTCCACATCGTAGAGCTTTCTTATACTGCTTGGGGACTGGTTAGTTCCCAGACTTGATGCTGTTGTGGAGTATACCTATGACGTCATCTCTCCGTGCATGCTCGGCATGCTTTATGGAGACCAATGGATATGTATCCACAACCCAGTGAACAATGGCTGCATTCCCTGTTCCTTTAAGCAGCAACTTGAAAACCTGCAGTACCAGATGATTGTACGTGTTCTTTGGATCCAATGACTGCAGTACAGCCATAGTGTCTACTATGTGTGTTGTGTTGGGTTGCAGAGGGAGTGGTACAGTTTCTGCTTCATCTCTCGGTATGTGCAGCAGATCTGCTTTTACTGCACTTAGCTTGGCACCGTCTGGGTCTGCCAGAGATCTGGGAACACTCGTCAGTTCATATGACAACAATTCATCACGGTTCACTTTACCTCTCTGTCCACAATCATACAGCTGTGCGAAGACGGCTGTTGTTTCTTTGTGATAATCTTTCTTTGTGACTTCCTTGGTTTTCTGAGTGAATGACGCAAATGTTCTCCGTTTTATCTTTGACAGAGGATCGTGGAAGTCTACATCACCATCTGGGTTAAGTCGATCATTAGCAAATGTATGAACTTCCTTCAGTCCCACTTGTCCTGCAGTCAGGAGATCCGTCTCGATTCCAGGTGTTGCATGTTTTCCCGAGGCAACATGGGTGATCACCTACTGGATTTTTAACAGTTGCCGTCACCTTTTGTACGACCTCTTCATCATGCTTGACTTGGGCTGTTGAGCCATCTTTGTGCGTCTCAACTCCAGCTCTACTCATACCACTCAAATCCTGACTATATTGGTAGAACTGTGCCTTGTCAGCCGCAGTCCATATCCATTGGTT
Source organism: Eptatretus burgeri (assembly GCF_056783735.1). Taxonomy (NCBI): domain Eukaryota; kingdom Metazoa; phylum Chordata; class Myxini; order Myxiniformes; family Myxinidae; genus Eptatretus; species Eptatretus burgeri. The sequence continues at coordinate 92,783,885 of NC_140970.1, forward strand.
GACGTTTTCGTGACGTCGGGTTTTTTCCTATCAAACCTCCACTGGTCTTTGTGTCTCTGTTGATCGTAACTTCTATCGTCTGGTCATGGGCGATTCTGCTGAATGCATTGCCTTCTTTGTGCTGAACTGCAAAGTTTCCAGCTTGGAATTCTTCGTCGGCATCTGGATGTGTTTCTGGCATGCATTTCATCTGCAATATGTACACTGGCAGGTAGCAGCTGTAGTTGGTGCCGTCATAGGCTACCATCCACGGCGACATTTCTTGCAGGCATTCCAGATGCATAAGCCAGTTGCCTGTCCTGGTTGAACGAAGGAAGCACAGGAGAAGTCCGACCATGTCAATGAACTCGGACCAGAACTGGGCATTTGGACCACATGACTCTGTGAAGCAATCAAATTCTTCCTTCAGATTGGAGAAATCTGCCAATGAAATCAGATCCTCAACGGATACTAGTGAGTTCTGCCCGGAACTGTGACACCGACAACTGAAGTTCAGGGGATTCTGGTAAATCCTCGTCATTCCGCCACCTCAAATAGGCCTCCCATCGAAGACGCCACATCGCTTCATACCCTGTCTTCAATGCTTTGATGCCTCGATTGTAGTGTCGACCACTCAGCACTTGATCAACACTGCCCACAACAACAACGCCAGATTCTACAAGGATATCACGCAGTCCAGCACTTCCATAGCGACAGCCAATGACATCCATGTGTTTCAGACCTGTATGGAATGCTCCGAGTCGTAGAACTATCCGGTGAAGGTCATCTTTCAGGTGTGGATTGTTGCTTACCTCTACTGCTCTGGCATACACAGCCTGGTCAATGGTCACAATCACTGACGGTTGTCCGTCCCCAGTAGATGTCTCGTACGTGTAGTCCACTGTGTCAACCACGTCCATGGCATGAGAGAGGACTGTCAGAACAGTGGCCAGGTCATTGGGCGACTCATTGATGACCGGCATGTACCCAACATTGTGAGGTAGACAAACATCATCACTGCTCTGTAACATCTGGTTGGTGCGGCTCCAGCCAGGTACTACCTTTTTCACAGAAAGAAACACAGGAAATCTACATATATGGGATGCTATATTATACAATGGACATAACGAGTGTACATTATAAAGACTATATTATTGAGGACTTTGTTTCAAACTTGAAATGTATGATCGAGTTACATACCTGATGATATATCTCGTCAGGGGTCGACAAGTCTGGTTGAAGACGTGCTAACAGCCATGCCATATCCAAGTCATGTGTCCCGTCAAGCGACATGGTGGCAGTTGTAACAATGGTAGCTGCATCAACGACACGGTCTGGCCCACATCGAGGTGCACATGGGTCATCAAGTAGGGCCCTCTCAACAAATGGTAAGGACCTTGGTTTTTTCATGTGTGTAGGCCTCTCAACCCCTGTGCTATTTTGACGTTGGCTCTTCGGTTCAGACTTGGCCGTGATAACTCTGGCTTGCAAGATGATTCCGTTGGTACAATGAGTTGTGCCGTGACCGGATGGTATCTCTTCACTGAAGTCATTGTTGTCAAATACAAAAGACACTGGAACATTTTTTACAATATTCGCAGGTAGTTTCTCTTCTCCATCATGCTGACGAAGTTCACCAATAGCTGTTTCGATCTCCTGCAGTTTACTCCAAGAAACTGTGTGGCCATAGCCATTGAGCATAGTTACAAGGTCTGTTCTACCAGTGACTCTGCGGATTGCCATTGCGAGAGCCACATGTTTTGGAGTGAGCACACGGCCATTCCTAGCAGCATACAGAATGTCCTGGCATATGGACATGACTTTCGTCTCATGGGTTTCATCAACATCAGTGTACTCTTCTGTATATTCACCACGACCGGACAAGATCCAGGATATCATATTAAAGAGTACAGGTGGCGTCATGGACTTTGCTTTGGCACGTGTACAGTCGTCTGGTGTTGGTGGCCATTCTGTTTTCACCACATTCTTTAGTTCACGATGAATTTGCAAAGCTAGAATGAAGGCATCGTGCATGTGTGTTGGGACATCACTTGTTGATGAAGTTATTTCCTTCTCGAATTGTTCTTCTTGTAACACCGTTGTCACTGCTCGGAAATCGTGCACTAATTTTCCGACATCAAGCCCAGAATTGAAGAGAAGTTGTGGCGCATTCTTCTGGGGCTGGTTATGGAAAACCAGTTGGTCTCTGAAGTGCTTCACTTGCTCTTCCTTAACATGTTTGATCAAGTTTGGATGTTGATCTGAATCAACTTGGTGTTTATTGAGAGATGCAGCATACAAATTGCGCACAGTACCCATGTCCCACATGACCACATCTTCAACTACATTCTTCTGTATCAAAGAAACAATGTCATGAAATGCTTCAGTAGCTTCAACAGAACCACTTGTCATCGGATTCGTCACTTGACTCCTGACAACTTTGATGTACTTGTTATAACAGGAGTCATGTTTTAGAACATCACCAGCAATCACATCATCGCCACCACGTGCACCACCACCTAACTGATACAGAATCCGCGTGTCTCCTTTTGTTTGGGCAGCTTCTCTCAACTTCTCTACTGTAGTCTGAAGTGTGATTGGTTTTGCTGGGTGTAGTTTGCGACGATCTTGTGTGTCTTTCACGAATTGTTGTTGACAAATAATGCATTTATCTCAGTCTGTATGGGGTGCAGAAGAGCGTGCGAGTCTTTTTTGCGGCGAGCATCCTTGGCCATCATCTGTGGTAGTCGCATCGGCAGCTCTTTTCCTTTCGACTATCGAAATCCCCTTCCCTTATGAGTAGGACTTGTAGCAATGCTGGTGACGGATGATACTGCATACTTCGACTGGTAATGGATGAGTTCCTTCAATGTACGGACGTAGTTGATCATACACATGGTCTTTTAGTCGCTTTGCAGAATCACAGTTTTGTCGAGGCTCCTTCTGTGAAGGTTTGTTCCTTCCCTGGTGCAGAACTGTACCCATGGCAGACACACTCATCCCATTTTATGTTCGCCATACCTGCAAATATATAAATAGTGTATAAAATATAATATATTTCCACACTATCTTTTAAAATCGCTTTGGATCGACATGTGTCGCAAAATATGCATGTTTGGCACTAAAATGGTGGCCTTTTTGATTTTTTTCATAAACAAATGAGCAAATGTTGTTGATATGTAGTTAATTGGATTCCTTGACACCAAAAACCTAAGTTTAGATACCTAAATTTTATTTCTAGGAGGTTTAGAAGTTGAGATAATTTGAAAATGAAGTTTGTGAAAATTGATGGCGGCCATTTTGGAAAATGCCATTTTTCTCATAATTTGGACACTTTTTGAGAAGGTTCCCCGGTCGAATATTTTTTGTACTGTAGAAACCTACAAAATAAGACCAAGAAACATAATATGCCAGACTTGGCGACAAATTTTTTTTTTTCAGAATAGCCTAAGGACTATACAAACCTGCCAGTCTCTGCCATTGAAAGCATCCCCATAGCATGATGCTGCCACCACCATGCTTCACAGTCGGAATGGTGTTAGATGGGTGATGAGCTGTGCTTGGTTTCCGCCAGACATATTGCTTTGCATTCTGGCCAAAGAGTTCATTTTCCATCTAATCAGACTACAGAATGTTTTGCCTCATGCTCTGAGAATCTTTCACGTGCCTTTTTGCACTCTCCCATAAAGCCAACATTTGTGAAGTGCTGCAGAGATTGTTATCCTTCTGGTAGGTTCTCCCATCTTAGCCAAGGAACTCTGTAGTTCTGTCAGTGGTCATTGGGTTCTTGGTCACCTCCCTGGCCAAGGTCCTTCTTCCCCAGTTGCTCAGTTTGGTCAGACAGCCAGCTCTAGGAAAAGTCAGGGTTGTTCCGTATTGTTACCATACAAGCCTGGTGTTGGCGCAGTGGTTAGGGCAGCGGCTTGGGATCCAAAAGGTCCTGAGTTCAAGCCCCGTTGGGCCACTGAATTAATACACCAGGGGGTTGACTCAGCCTGTCATCCTTCCTAGGTCGGCGAAATGAGTACCAGTGTACTGGGCCGGTGTATACCCGGTTAAAATAGGTGTACCATATCCCTGTGTCGTAAGAGGCGACCAGGGTTGCGTCAGGAAGGGCATCCGACGTAAAACATGTGCCAAATCACTATGCGGATCATACGGATGATCCGCTGTGGCAACCCCTCACGGGAGCAGCCGAAAGAAGAAGAAGAAGTTCCATATTGTTACCATATCCTAACGATGGAGCTCACTGTGCTCTTGGGAACTTTCAACACTCTAGAAATTGACTTATTCCCTTCCCCAGATCGATGCCTCCTCACAATTCTATCTCAGAGTTCTAGGGACAGTTCCTTGGCCTTCATGGTGGAGTTTCTGCCTTGCTGTGCACTGTTAACTGTGGGACCTTATATATAAAGGTGTGTATCTTGCTAAATCGTGTCCAATCAATTGAATTGGCCACAGGTGGACTCCAGTCAAGTTCTGGACATCTCAAGGATGATCAAAGTAAATTGGATGCACATGATCTCAATTTGGAGTGTCATAGCATAGGGGTTGAATACTTATTGATGCAAGACATTTCAGCTGTACATATTTAATTAATTTGTATAAATTTCTCAAACATGTTTTCACTTTGTCATTATGGGGTATTTTGTGTCGATTGGTGACAATAAACTTAAATTTAATCAATTTTCATTTCAGGCTGCAACACAACAAACTGTCACAAAAGTTGAGGGGTGTGAATGCTTTCTGAAGGCATTGTACACCCGAACACAGACTTCCCCAAGAAGGAACACCCCCTTGGGGAGGGAGTCAAGTAAAACTGCTACAACCTCCATCATTGAACCTCCATCATTTATGCATATGCCTGGTGTTGGCTTAATGGTTAGGGTGGTGGGCTTGGGGATCTTAGGATCCTGAGTTCAAATCTCGCTCGGCTGTTGAATTAATCCCAGGTGGGGTTGACTTTGTCTATCATTCTTCTGAGGACGGCATGAAAGCACCAAAGTTTGGTTGTGATTGGATAAGTTACCACCGAATGTATAGTGGTCAAGAAACCATCAGACAGACAGACAGACACCAAATTGTGTATTTTAGTAAGATCACAAAATCATTTTATCGCGTCGGGACTTTCACGGAGCCAAGTTTCTACGATTGAACATGAATGTCGATGACATTGTTTGAATAAGTTTGTTGTTACTATGTTGGTAAGACTGGTGCTTGCCACTTGGACATGATGTGCTCTGTGCTATCTGGAGAGTGGACATTCCCTTTCACTTTTGTGGAGAAAGATACACAACCAAGCCGCTATGAACTCAAGCAAGCTGCAAATGTGCACAACACCGTACGTGTGGTCACTGAACAAATTGCACACGCCAATGACTGAAAATAATTTACCATTTATTTTAAACCCCGTTTTGATTCAATGTTTACTCAACACTTATTTTCCCAACATTGTGAACAAGTCCTTATAAACTCATGTCGCATGTAAGTTGCAAGGAAGCCGCAAGTCCCCAGACACTAAGTGTGTCTTAAGTCGATTTCATCGAGTCCGAGTCGATTCACAAAATTTTGTGACTTGATTCCGATTTTCCAACTTAAGTCCCCATCTCTGCCAGCGTGATATTTGGAAGTGAAATGGTCTTTTTAACATAATTTTCAGCATTTAAAACAGAGTGGAAATTTCATGATGGTTAACCATAAGTGTTGTGTTCCTGTGCACAAAGCAGACTCACAAAAATATAGGAAACATGAGAAATGTCAGTGAATGTGAGGTGTCTAGTTCCTAATAAGCAAGCAAGTGACGGGAGCGGATTTAAGCGTGCATGCACGCACACCCATACACACACACACACACACACACACACACACACACACACACACACACACACACACACACACACACACACACACACATTTTGCAGCTCTGGTAGGTACCTTTATGGATATGTGAAGGAGTCTGGTGTTGGTGCAGCACAGTCTGGGTTGTTCCAAATGGCCTTCTCCTTTGCCAAAGTTCCTTGTGTGTCAGTGTGTATCTGCAATTAGGATGTTTGTGAAACGAACTGTCACTTCAACAATATATTAATGAGAAATAAGTCTTATGAAAAAGTTCTAAAAAAAAAATAGTTCAAAACTGATAGCATTATAATTTGAATTGACACAAACATAAAATTTACTGTTATTTCATTTAATCATGTGTCAAAATTATCAAATCATAAATGGATAATTGAAGCATGCAGGATTCATTTGATGAAAACATTTGACTAAATAGGGGTATTGCAAGGTTAAGCCTCATGCAAAGGGGTTGTTGTGTTTTGCAATGTAATATTTGATTTGAAATCTTTGCATTTATGCAACCACAAAATGATGACATAAAACAGGTTTTGCTGCCTTCATTTTGTAAAAGCAAAGCGAAACTCAAAACATTCCTTTAATGCTTATTAAGATCATGGGTATTATTTCAAAAATAAATCCTCTTTTATTGCTTCATCACTTTAATCCAACAAAGATGACGAGCAGAGAAAGAGCATATTTAAAAATAACTTACGTGCAAAGAAGATAATTATGTACTCTTGTCAATCAATGGTGTTTTTGCTTTAACATGAAAAAAGGTTTCGCAAAATACATTACAGGGGACATGAAAAATCATTATTGTCTGCAAATATTAGCGAAGAACTTGTGTTAAAAAATAAAAGAATTTGCAATGTTCATTGAGATATTGCGGATTCAGAAGGTAAAACTCTGCTATGGACAGTGTCTTAACTGCAGGTAAAATCATACAGGTGAACTTTTTCAGGTGAAATGTATCTTTTGTATACTTTTCTCCACACTTAAAAAAAAAAAAACAGGGGGATATGGTAATTTGCTCTGTCTGTCTGTCTGTCTGTCTGTCCATCCACCTGTTATGCTGTCTCAAACAGTTGTGCAGCTATTCACCAAACTTGGTAGTTATGATTACCACATGGCATGACAGTGCAAGAACAGTTTCATTCAGGGGTTTGGGTCAAAAGGTCAAACACCAAAAAATGCAATTACAGGCACATTTTAAAACATTTTGGAATTAAACTTTATATATGTACTGGTAATCAGCATTCGAGGACATATTAAATATCGAATGATTCTTTGGATTTGACTCCCGATCTATGCCCACCGGGTGAGGACCTTTTCTCATAAGGATAGAATCGGGAAAATGGGGGGGGGGGGGGAGAAACCTCAAAATTTGATATTGGGTCATTCCTGGTGGAACTTTTTGGCCTTCTTTAAACTTTGCTTTAGGTGGGAAGCATGGATATCTGTGATGGTGCATCATCGACTTCGCTCTCATTTATATTTGTTTGAGTGGAATCTAAGGGAACTGTCATGCTGGTGTGTCATGAACATGAGAGAGCACCCTTTATTCAAATCCCTTTCCTCTCGACTTTCAGAAAGCATTTGATAATGTATGACATCGGAGGTTGTTAGCTTAAGTGAGCACTTGTTGAGTGACTGGTAGACTAGCTACACCTGGATAGGAAACTTGTTTAGTGGTAGGAAGGAAAGAGTCAGGCTATGAATGGGAGTATGTCTGGCTGTGAGCATGTAAGTAGTGGGGTTAATTAAGACCAGGGACCAAGGTCTGAGGGTCAAGAGGATGAGAGATAGGAGGGTATTAAGGAAGGGGTCTTTCAGTCGGAGGGTGGTTAATCAATGGGATGCTCTCCCCAGAAAGTTATTGGCAGAGGAGGGGTGTACAGGTTTCATTTGGAATTACCATCAGTACCAAGATGCATTGGAAATAGAGGGGTATGAGGATATTGGCAGGGTTCGTCGGTAGCTTGTGTTTGGACATGTGATGGATTCTCGGGTTGGTGCAGCACACTATGATATGCCAAATGGCCTCCTCACGTGCTGAAGTTCCTTGTGTATATTGCTGTCAACAGGATGAGTTTGTGAAAATAACTGCATCATGGCAATTATTTATAATTGAGAAATGCATCTCATAAAACGGTGATAAAGAAAAAATGGTTCAAAGTGATAGCATCGTAATTTGAAGTAGATACTTGCGATCACCAAGGGTAAGCCTCCTAAAAAACACCAGGCTCCTAAAAGGTCATCTCTGGATACAAAGCTGAGTACCGGCATAAAGGGGGGATTTAATTTTACATCTTTCCCCTTGTCTGTTTTTGTGACCGAGTGGAGACATCTCAAATTAGGATTTCGTTTTACGTCACTTTTCATTATCTCATGATTTGATTTATTTTCATAATCACTCATTGAGTTGTATTCATTGTCTATCTTTGATTTCTTTTTATTAAACTGTCATTTGTTGAAGTTATTTGTGTTCGTTTATTTGTTGTGGGTTCAAGGATAAACCTCAAACAAAGGTTTGAGGACCTCTGTGGTCCAGCAACTGTCCGGATTTGTGTGACAAATTCTCATTGGAGAATTCGTCAC
>NC_140970.1:92799796-92862296 GCF_056783735.1 Eptatretus burgeri
CCAGGTTTGAGGGTTTTAAAGAGTATATTTTAAAGGGTACAAAGGGAATATATTTCTTGTTTACCACAATTTATTTCTTGTTCAAACGAGTGGTTGTGACATTTGAATTACTTTTGTTACTGAACTTGGATTTCTTCTTCTCATTTTATTGAAATTATCTTATAATTGGGAACCTGAGGTCTTTGTACCGAGCATTTTATAAGTAGTTTTGGAACGAGTGTGTTTCAAAAACACAGAATCGTGTTTTGATTTCCCTCACACATCACCAGAAGTTGATGCCACAATGCTTTTGATGGACGTTGAATATACTTAGTCACTTACATGTGAATTTGAGAAAATCTTCTCAGTTTTGACTCGATGCTAAAATGTGAATTTTTTTTTAATGAAGAAGCATTTTAAGCGAAACAGTGTGATGGAATAATTCAGGTACGCTTGTTCTGCTTGTTTCTAAATTGGGATGATTGAACAATCCACTTGTGGCCAAATGATTACCCATGAATGATCAAGTGTTGCCCAATCGAGGTTATTACTTGGCGAAAAAAATGTTTTGCCAAGTTTGTTGGCTTGTTGTGTTTGTCCGTCTGTCTGTTTGTCACACGATTTTTGGCTAAAGTTTTCAAGCAATCGTTCTGAATTTTTTTTTTGTGTGTCGGTGACTGGCCATGGACGTAAACGCTTAATTTTGGTGAAGATCCGAATCCGGATCCGCATCTGAGAATTTTTAAGTGATTCTTTAACATTGAGGGAAAGGGACAAAATTGTTATATAGTAACAATATCTCAAAAGGTTATCAATAGCTTCACACAAAACTTGGTGGACAGGTTGGGAGTTCCACTTGGAAGAATTGATTCAATTTTGTAGATCCGAATCGAGATGTGGATACGAGAATTATTTAATTTTTAACTGATTATATTCACCATTGACAGATGGGGCGAAAAACGATATTGCATGATATCTCAAAACGTTGTCGACATATTCGGATGCAACTTTGTGGACATGTTGGGTGTGTAACAAGGACTAATTGGTTCGATTTTAATGAAGATCTGATTCCGTATGCGGATTTGAGAATTTCTCAAGTGATTTTTCACCTTTGAGAGATGGGGCCAAAAACTAAGTATAGCATATCATCTCGAAAAGTTGTGGATGACTTGTGACAAAAGGTGGTGGGAGAGTCGGTTCAGTGATGAGAACAAGCCAATTCGGTTTTGGTTAGAGTCTGGATTCAGATCCGACCTATCAGTGGGACAAAATTTAAACTGTTCAGCCTGGTGGAGGTATGCAATCTACCAATTGCCATTCCGTTTAACCAAGTGTCACTCTTTGACCGATTTTTTTTTTTTTCATTGAAATATTGGTTTGTTGACGAATTGATGCCAATGAAAGATGCGTTTTTTGCTGAAACAAGGTTGAACAAGTGGTGCCAGGCACAACAAATCCTGCCCATTTAAGGCATAAAGTTATTTTGGGGATCAAATTTAAATTTGATATATCCTTAACCTGAATGTTGATTATAAGGAATATAATAAGGAATATTTTAGTCTTAGTTTGAAGTCAATTAAACCATTTTTGACGAAGTTATGAGCAAAAAAGATTTTGACCTTGACCTTTGACCTAATTGGACCCAAAAGTTAATGGGGTCGTCCGAGGTTCATTACCCACCTGTGGATACAATTTGACAGTGTTTGAGCCCGCCGTTTCCCATAAAGTTGTATTTTCGTAACCATGTTTTAGTTTTAATGGAAAATTTGTAATTTTGACCGATGGCCATGAACCCCAAAACTTCGGACCCTACCAATCTTCACAAATATGCATTTTTCACTATAGGAATGGGTAGGATGATGTGACAAATAAAATAAGATTCATTATTAGCTTAGTTTGAAGTAAATCAGATCATTTTTGATGAAGTTATGAGCGAAAAACGATTTTGATCTTTTTGTGACCTTGACCTTTGATCCAATTGGACCCAAAAGTTAATGGGGTCATCCAAGGTTCATTGCCCACCTGTGGATTAAATTTGATAGTGTTTGCTAAAGCCGTTTTGCCGTAAAGTTGCTAACAGACAGACAGACAGACAAACAAACCGGACGATTACAATATCCCGCTCCCTCCCTCCGGGAGGAGGCGGGATAATAAAGATCCGCTTGTCCACCATACTTAGGCCGATTAAATATCCATCTTTTACCATTTGAGGCCAGTGAATGATCCACTTCTTACAAAATTCAGGCCAATGAAGTCTGTCATGCATATTTATGAGATGCTAAAAAAAAGCTTGGTGTTGGCTTCATGTTTCGTGTGGCTGGCTTGGGTTCTTGGGGTCCTGAGTTTGAGCCCTGTTTACCACTGAATTAACACCAAGTGGGTTGATTCAGCCTGTCATCCTTCTGAGGTTGGTGAAATGAGGACCGGTAGACTGGTATAATAGTCTGGGAGCTAACAGAGATTTGTACTACATCTCGAGTATAAAAGGTTTGAGAGCTAAAGTCATTAGATGGTAGGGTGGGGACTTCCGAATGCGCATTCTCAAGTTTTCTAATTGGTGCATTACGTAGGGGGCGCTGCTTAAAGTAGCCGCCAAAATCCGTTTCAATTACATTTTGAGTACATGAATCAAACTGATGCCATGAGTTTAACGTTGGCACTGTGGTTACCGATATCTAATTCTTAAGTGACGCATTTGGAGCAAATCACATTTAAGAAGGGCCTAAAGGGGGTGCCAATGTCACGTTTAAATCACATTTTGAGTACATTATTAAAACTTTGTAGACATAATATTTAAGCCATCCTGATGAAGGATCAGTAATTCTTAAGTGACGACATGGGTGCAAAACCCATTTAAGAACAGCCTAAAGAGGGTGCTGTCAAGTAAAACTAAAAAAAAGTCAAGTAAAAAATAAACAAAGAAACTATCAATTTTACCTTTTCTATCAATTACTTATATTTCAATAACTAAATGAAGTGTGACATGTAGATATGGCACCGATACATGGGAGGAGCACGAGTGACTCGGACTCTGCGTAGCCATAAGTCACTCATACGGAATCATCAGCGATTTCTGCGTTGTACAGAATGCTGCCCAATTTCTTACCTGCTGAACTGCATCTTGAGTTTTGACCCAAATTTATTTCTCAGGTTTCGCATGAGACTTTGCTTATGCATAGGGGACTCATCAGCAGATGAACAAAAGTCCAAATAACATTGATAAACAGATGTCAACAGTTCTGCATGTTTGTCAACAATTACAGACTTTTCAATACATTCATGGATATGTCTAATTGCAACTGTCTTTTTCTATGGAATATCATCAGTATTCGAATTTCTACTGGCTGCAACTAAGAATGCGCTCTTGCATGAGTGATGATACTTAGCTTCTTTTGCAACCAGGTCGACACCAACGACCTTGGAAAGGATAGCTTCATCCTGAAGTTGCTCAGCAGCCTCTTGAATTTTATGTCTGGCCTCTAATGTCTCACATGAACCTAACAGTTCGATAGCTCCACCTTTTTTTCTTCTTCCTCTTTGAATTGCAGAAAAGGCAAGTTGCAGGAAGTATTCCAGATGACGAGGGTTCAGCTTCGTCATCTGCCCTTGCTTTGAACGCAAGTGAGGCAAACTCCTCTCACAAAGGTCAGATGGTCTATCTCCAGGAGCTGAGGTTGTTGATGTAACGGCTGTGAATTTCTGGTAGGCTATATGATACCCATTATTCTCATCCAGGTTCTGAGGCAAGCTGACAACCAATTCATAGTACACTGATTTCAGAAATTGGGGTTTTGCACGCCTTTTCTCAGCTGCAGCCTGCACAGTACTCCAGTTCTTCTCATCGAATGGAAAAACATCACAACGTGGGGTCTTCACTGAGGGCTTGCCAGCAATGTGGAGAATACAACGCTTTGATGCAGGAACATCATTGTTGGAAGGATCAGATGATTCCATATCTATTTCACTGGCCTATGACCTGAAATGAAATGGATTTCATAAGCTATAACTAGCAAAAATGCGCTTCAAAAACATGTTATAAAATCCCAAAAAGTTGGGATTACATACGACACAATGCCAGTATTACCAGAGTTTATCAATACTGGTGTTGATTCTATCAAAACTATCAATGATAGATAATGGGATGAGAGACATCTGCATCTCTGTGGTGGAGACTAATAAGTAGTGCTGTTCGCTGACACCATTTCTTGTATTACTGGTAGAAAAGATTTCCCATAATATTAGTGAATATAATAATAAAGAAAGCGAAAACAGTCACCTTCAACAAATGTTACCTCAGTGCATGGCGATGCAGTCAAGAATGGGCCAGGGATCCATGAATTGTAGGCTGAATTATGGGATATACTAAACCCCTCCTAATGGACAATTCGTTGATTTAACCACAAGCCACAATAAGTTATTGGCTTAGGGTCCCTAACGTATTGTTGTGGTTTCTCACCACTCCGGCATGCGAGCGACCGCTTTTAATTAATCGCAGCCGCGCGCCCACCTGACGTGGCAAACCAAGTCGCAGCTTTCGGATCAACGTTGAAATCCAGGTACGGGTGTGTTTTTAATCACACCATAAATCAGCCAACTATTCTGTCCACGCGCGACAGGGTATGATCGGCGAATTGTCGATTTACCTAAGTATGCGCGCAGACAGAAATGCCGGGGATTGACACCTCAACGGGACCTGCTTGGAAACGAGCCGCTTCAGCAGCTCGCTCCATTTGCGATTTGCCAAGCAGTGTATTATCGCAAGGCCCCGTTGGACCCGATTATCTTATCGGCTATTTAAAAGCCAGCTAATATTCCATACATAATAATGGCAGTCAATGACAGGAAAGGACGCAACGAACAGGTGAACATTTAAACAAGGACATTGATTTACACACGTATGCAGTCAAGGCAATGAATGCAATGGGGGTAAGGGACAGGACACGAGCAAACAAAGACCTACAGCCGTTTGTCTATTTATTATGTGCATTCACTTAACAGTTCTACTTATGGACACGGCGCCACAACTTTCATACAAAGAAAAACCCCCAGAAAAGGAAAGGGGCAGACTGGACCCGTAGGCCTTTATTTTCGTGGAACTGTGAAGACCGCAAGAGCTCCACGAGACTGTGCTGGTTACCTGCCACCCTCGTGGTGACTCGCTGGCTGGCGACCTCTCTCCGGATTTCTCCACTGACCCATGGTTCGGCACCGTACTGCCGGCTTTGCTGCGCTCCGACTGCCCTCCACTGGAGTCGAACCTTGTGGTGTTCTCCCGACTGCACCGCGACTCCAATAGAGACTGCAGCTCGACTCACTGCTTGGCGAACCCAGACCGACTCCAGGCAAGAAGAACTCACAAGACTCCAGGCACAACTCCTGGTAAACTCTCCAGGCAAGAACTGACTTGCTGTGCACTCCAGCGTGCCTTTTATGAGGTCCGTGGGAGGTGAGTTTGATCCCCCACCTTCGACCCTTCACCCCCCGCGGGCTCCCCTCCTTTTGGTATTTTGATCCGATCTCGTCGCGAAACGCGGAGAGAGCGGACCTGGTAGAAATCATCAGCCGTGGAAAGTGGATCTTGAAGAAATCATTGGCTCCCGCGTCTGTCGGCGGAGATGCCGCTCGTCCGTGGGATTCGCCGTGGCTGGCGAAAAGATGGCGGCGTAACGGAGATGAAGGTGAGGCGATGCTGTGGTTGCTTTGTGGTGGGGATGGCGTGGTTGTTGAGAGGCGGTTGTGGTTGTGGAAGTTGTGGTTGTTCCAAAACAAAGATAGCAAAAAGAATAATGGCTGACTCAAAGATCACAGCCCGGTTACACGAATAAATTCCCTTTTGACATTGGTGGGGAAATCTCATCTGAACATGAACTTATCGACATAACTGATCTCTGGGAAACCTGAATGGTGTTCTGTGAATTTCCACAACCGTAACAAAATGTCATCTGAACTACTCTAACTCTAGATAAAATCTGTAAGTTTGTAAAATATCTGTAACTGCTACATTCAAAATGAAATGGGAATTGCAGCACCAACTGTGCTGCACATCTGATCTACGTGTATCACCAACACACTGCATGAGCTCATCCTTGCATGCTAAGCCAGCAGAATATATGACGAGTCATGTAGGCCCACAAGTGATTAGTCATCTTCCATGCAGTTATCTAATAGTTTAATACCTGTAGCAAATGTTGGTTCCTGAGTACACCAATCTCACTTCCTCCTTCACAGGAATTTGACCATAATTGATATTTGAACCCTTCTTAAATGGGTTTCGCACCAAAGGTGTCACTTAAGAACAACTGATCCTGCATTAGGAACGCCAATCGAATCTTTTCACAAAGTTCCATTGATGTACTTGAGATGTGTTTTAAATGTGCTAGAAATAGCGCCCTCTTGAGGCCGTTCTTAAATGGATTTTACCCCAAAATCGTCACTTAAGAATTGCTGATCCTTCATCAGGATGCTCGAAAGATTATGTCCACAAAGTTTCAATAATGTACTCAAAATGTGACTGAAACGTGACATAGGCGCCCACTTTAGGCCGTTCTTAAAAGTGGTTTGTGTGGTGCACGAGGTGCAGTGGAACACGAGAAGCAAGAGTGTTGGCAGAAACTCCGCTCTATTGCGCGTCCTGATGTACATTCCTGCCACCCCGAGCGGGCGAGTCATGATGTACGAAAACCCAATCACGTGATACAGTACACTCCTCCCCTCGTAAAATGACAAGTCAAATGATGAAAGGACAATCATAACATGACCACCCGAAACCAATCAACAATCACAATCCTCCAAGTACCGCGGCCGCATCCTGACCCGCTTCGGGCGGGCAGCGACGCCAGACGGCCCAGGCTCAGACTCCTCCTGGCTCGGTCGAGGTGACACCCTCGCCGGACTTGCGCCATCCGCAACAACAACCGCCCCCGGCCGAACAACCTGCCCGACGTCCTCGGGCAGGACTGAATCAGGTGAAGACCCCGTGGGCGTCGGCACATCCAGTCCTGGTGATACAACGTCTGGCCACGGCGACATTACACGTGGGGGTCCCATATCGCTCGGCACGGGGGGGGGGGGGGTGACGCTGAACAGCGATCATGCATTTGGTCCACGTGCCGCTTCCACACCTCCCCACTATCAGTCCGCACTATGCAATTCGCCGGCCCCAATACCACAGAGACCACAGCCGGCACCCATTTGGAACCGTGGAAATAATCGCGCACCATTACCCGCTGTCCCACATCAAAACCGCGCAGCAGCCTGGGGCGCGACACCGCCCCACTCAGCTACCCTCCAGGTCGCAGCAAATCCAGTCTGGACTGCAATGCCCGCCCATAGAGACGAATGGCAGGAGAATCACCCATGACAGGATGAATCGCGTTCCTGTAATGGAGCAAAAAGGCATTGACCACCGTCTGCACAGGTGCAACACCCCCCCCCCACCCCTGCGCAAAGCCCGTTTCAACATCTTAACAATCGACTCAGCCTGCCCATTCGTCTCAGGATGATACGGTGCGGACCTTAGATGTCGAATACCATTTTGACGCATAAACTCGTCAAATACACCTGCGATTAACTGCGGACCGTTATCAGAGACCAGGATCTCCAGTAATCCTTTATCAGCAAAGATCGTCCGCTAGTTTCTCTACTGTAATGTTTGCTGATGTATGCTGCAATACCACAACCTCCGGCCATTTAGAGAATGCATCGATCACAATAAAAAACATTTTGCCATTAACCGGCCCCGCAAAATCTACATGGACCCTCTGCCAGGCTCTGTCTGGGGTCGGCCATAGTCCCGAGGCTCAACGCAGGTTATCAGCATCTGTTTGACACGTGGTGCAACGCTTAACCAACTGCTCAATGTCTTTGTCCAACCCCGGCCACCACAACAGGCTCCGAGCCAGACTCTTGGTCTTCACGACACCAAGGTGACTGACATGCAGTTCTTTCAAACACCGCTGCCTGAACTTCGGCGGAATCACTGCCCTCATTCCCCACATAACGCACCGTTGGACCAACGACAGCTCCGATGCGCGTGACGTGAAAGGCTGAAATGCCGGTGTCGAAGATAGATCGCTCCAATTCCCCGTAGAAATCGCCTGGACGACACGGGCGAGCACCGGATCACGAGCCGATTCCACCGTGACCTGTTTGGCCATGATCGGCCTGCTTTGGACCTGGCCCAGCGCGAACACAACGACCCAGTGGGCGTCTGAGACGCAGCTGGACCCTCCGCACATGGCAAGCGTGAGAGCCCATCGCAATTAGCATGCTTCTCGGTGCTTCGGAACTGAATACCGTAATCGTAAGCAGCGAGAAACAAACCACCGCTGTATTCGCGCGCCCACTACCACCAGTACCCCGCGTTCGGGTCTCAGGATGAATTGAAGCCGTTTGTGATCCATCTGCATAGTGAAATGCCGCCCCAGCAGGTATTGATGAAACCTCCGCACACCCCAGACGAGGCTGAGAGCCTCACGCTCAATCTGGACATATCCGCGCTCTGCTGTGGACAGGGTCCGGGATGCAAAACAAACAGGCCGCTCGGAACCATCGTCCATCCTGTGGGAGAGCACTGCCCCGATGCCATATGCAGAGCTGTCGCATGCCAATAAGAGCGGATGCGCAGGCTCGTAGTGCACGAGGACCGTATCCTCTGTGAGCAGCCGCTTGACGCGGTCGAACGACGCCTGGTGTGCAGGCCCCAGGCCCAGCGCTCGTCCTTCCTGAGCAACCGTGTTATTGGCGCAAGTTGTGAGCTGAGCCCGTGCAAGAACCTTTGGTAATACTGGGCCATACCAATGAACGAGCGCAGCTGCATCTTGTCGCGAGGCGGTGGCATGCGCTGAATCGACTCCACCTTCCGAGGGCCTTTCAACAGCCCCTCCGGTGTGATGATGTGCCCGAGGTATTCCAAGCGCTGCTTGAAGAACGTGCACTTGTCCCTGTTCAAGTGCAGGCCGCACACTTCTAGCTTTGTCGGAACTTGGGCAATGTTCGCAAGATGCTCGTCCGCCGTTTTCCCCGCAATGAGCACGTCGTCCAGGTAGGTCTGAGCGGGCAGGCCAATGCAAACCTGATCCATGGCTTTCTGCCACAAGGCTGGGGCCAAAGCAATACCAAAACAGAGTTGGGTATATCGATAGAGCCCTTGACACGTGTTGATTGTCAAAAGCTCGCGACTCCCGGGATCCATCGGCAGGTGAAAATATGCATCACGCAGGTCTGGCTTCGTGAAGTATCGACTCCCCACCAATCGAGCATATATTTCATCGATTGACGGCAGTGAATATTGCTCCACGATGAGCCCCGGGTTAACCGTGGCCTTGAAGTCCCCGCACAATCGGACGTCTCCATTCCGTTTCAGCACCGTGACGACCGGGGTGGCCCAATCTGAGTACGATACCCGTTTGATCACTCCACAGGCCTCCAGCCTATCCAGTTCACCATTGACCTTGTCCCGCAGGGCATACGGCACCAGTCGTAGTTTACAAAAACGAGGAACCACCCCCTCCTTCAGGAAGAGCTTTGCCTGCACGCCCTTGAGTTTCCTAAGGTCGTCGCAAAACAAACCTTGATGTCTTTGCAGAATCTTCTCCAACCGATCCTCCCACCGGCTCGGCACGGGTTGCAGAAGGTGAACGGTGGCCCAGTCTAGCCTGATGCGGGACAGCCTGTCTCGGCTGAGGAGAAACGGTCCCCTCCCCCGCACGACGTACAACGGAAGCGCGGCGACCTGGCCTTGGTACCGCACAGACACGTCTGCCATCCCGACTGGCGTTATCTTCTCGCGGGTGTACGTGAACAGTGTGAGGTTTGACCTGACAAGCTTCAGGCCGTTGAGTCTACGTGTGGTCTGTTCGCCTATGATTGACACAGCTGCTCCCGTATCGACCTGAAACGTGATCGGCGTTTTGTTCACTTCGATTTCCACCGTCATCGGGCACGCCGCCGCAGGACCAATTGAAAACAGGCTCATCAACGGCTGCTGGTTCCGCCCCGGGTCGCCGAGGTCGCCTCGCACATCGCCGTCCATGACCTTAACGGTGGCCAACGCCCCACGGCACACACGCTTCAGATGACCCACCTTGTGACAATGTAAAGACACGGTGCTTTTAAACGGGCACACACGGCGCAGGTGTCGACCTCCGCACCCCAAACACGTCCGTGGGGTCACCTCATCACTCGTGCGGCCGCGTGGCGACGTCAGGCCCCGACCCGCACCGAAGGTCGTGCGTGCGTCCCGGGGCGCTCGCGACCCCGCGTGGCCGGTGATGGCCCGAACATCTCCGCGAGTCTGCTCAACTGCTGAAGCCGTGCCGACTGCCGAGTCGAATGTAATGGCTTCATCCTTCAGCCGTAGAACTGCTGAAACCATCTTCGCATCTTGTAAACCAGCAATAAAACGATCTCTGAGCCGAGCTGGACGCTCCTCCACCGTGAACTTGCATGCCACCCAAGAATGCTTCACTCGCACCACGAAATCAGCGACGCGCTCCTCTGCACCTCTCGAGAGGCGATCGAACTGGTATCGAGCTCGCTGTAATAACATCTCCGGCGCCATGTGTGCTTTCATCTTCTGCACAATGTCTTGAAACGACAGCCCGTCATCACGGGGCTTGTCTGGCGCCACCAAATCACTCAGTAGTCGATAATGTCCCGCCGATAGCGAGGCGAGCAAGATCGACTTCTGTTTGCTCTCGTAGACCACATTCGCTTGGAAATAGCATCGCAATTGTTCTGAAAACAATTCGAAGTCGTCTCCGACGAAAACGAGCACATGTCCGTGCGCCGTGACTCGTCGATCAACCATCCTCGTCAGCCAAATGTGGTGTACGAGGTGCAGTGGAACACAAGAAGCAAGAGTGTTGGCAGTAACTCCGCTCTATTGCGCGTCCTGATGTACATTCCTGCCACCCCGAGCGGGCGAGTCATGATATACGAAAACCCAATCACGTGATACAGCACAGTTTGCACCAATTCTGTTACTTAATTAAATATCGGTAACCAGTGTCAAAATTAAACTCTTGGCACCAGTTTGATTCATGTCCTCAAAATGTAATCAAAACGGATTTTGGCTGCTACTTTAAGCAGCGCCCCCTACATAATGCACCAATTGGAAAACTTAATAATGCCCATTCGGAGGTCCCCATCCCACCATCTAATGACTTTAGCTCTCAAACCTTTTGTACTCGAGATGTAGTGCAAATCTCTGTTAGCTCCTGCATTAAACTTACAGCACCAATCACAGAACAACCTCCATTGCAAATTTGACTAAACCACCCAACTAATCAACTCCAAATTGATGAGGTGTGTGTGTGTGTGTGTGAGTGTGTGCGCGTGGCATACTTTTTGTCTATTAATTAATTATGCATGATTGGAATGTACGTTTTGACCCTTGAGATTGCTTCGACCCTTTTGAACTGTGAAGACCCTTTAAGACCCTTTTGGCCCTGAAGATCCAGAAGACCAAAAGACATTTATGACCCTGAGGACCCCAAAGACCCAGATGAACGTAAAGTTCCCAAAGCCCCAAAAGTACCAGAGTCCCCAAAGGTTCCCAATGACTCAAAAGTTCCCAAGGAACCAAAAGTCCTGAAAAGTCCCCAAGGACACAAAGCTCCCAAAAGTCCCTATGGACTAAAAAATTCCCAAGGACCCAAAATTCCCTGAGGAGCCAAAACTCCCCAAGGAACCAAAAGTTCCAGAGGACCCAAAAGTTCCCGAGGACACAAAAGACCACAAAAGTCCCCTTGGTCACGAAAGACCCAGATAACCTAAAAGACCAGGAGGACCCAAAATAACCCAAATATCCAAAACACCCCAAAGAGCCAAAAGACCCCATGGACACAAAACACTCAGAGGACCCAAAAGTTCCCAAGGAAAGGCCCTGTCACACCTTAACGATTTAGCCAGTGTATGCCTGACGTACGCAAAATTAGGCTAAAAAGCAGGCACACGTCAAATACGTTGTGGGTAAGTTTTTATACGTTAAGAGCACGCTGGCATACATCGCCGTATGTTGGCACACGTCATAGTATGCCGAGGTGTTAGACAAATTTGCCATGCTTGAAATTTTTTGACGTATGTCAGCGTATGACTCACACGTTCCGCATAATGCTGGCCATAAGTTGTTGGCACGTTACGCGATCGTTGACACATGTCGACACACGTTACTTGTAAGTTACTCATAAGTCGAAACACGTTGAGGTAATGTTTAGCGTACCCGAAACTTATTTCTAACCTACGAGTAACTGTGTTGTAGGCACATTACGCGATCGTTGACACACGTCGACACACGTTACTTGTACGTTCCTCATAAGTCGAAACACGTCAATGTAATGGTTGGCGTCAGTGTTCCAGACTCCCTGGTTTTTTTTTTGGGGGGGGTTTCTTCGGTATGACAGTGATGTTAACACTTCGATTTCTTGTGCGGTTATAATTGCGGTTCTCGTGCGGTTAATATAATCTCGTGCGGTTAATATAATTAATAGGCTGCCGCTCAACGATTTAAATCATAACCGCACTAGAAATAGAAGTGTCAATATCACCGTCATACCGAAGAAAAAAAAAACAGGGAGTCTGGAACACTGACGCGAACCATTACCTCAACGTGTTTCGACTTATGAGTAACGTATGTCGATGTGTGTTAACGATCGCGTAGCGTACCTACAACTTATGCCAGCGTATGCGGAACGTGTGTCATACGTCGAGTACGTCGAAGTTTTCAACATGCTGAAAATTTCTCGACGTACTCGGCGTATGACGACGTATGCCAGCGTACTACGACGTATGCCAGCGTGCTATTAACGTATACAAAACTTACCCATAACATATTCGACGTGTGCCAGCTTGGTTTGGCAAATTTTTCATACGTCGGCATACGCTGGCTAAAACGTCAAGGTGTGACAGCGGCTTCACACTTCGATGGCTAGTGCGGTTATGATTTGAATCGTCGAGCCGCAGCCTATGAATAGCCTACGCCACGTGATCGTCGGCGATACGCTGCCACGCGCTATGCATAAGTAAGACTATCATTGGGCATAGGTTGTGAACGCCGACAGCAAGCTCAGCATTCGTTGGAATAAGTTATCTATATGTGATTAAAACGTTCGGTGTACGTTACTAAAACGTTATGCATACGTCCAACACGATATTATACACCCAAAAATAAAAAAAAACATCAATAGTTCAGCGTACGCCAGCGTTTTACATACATTTTGAAACCTTGCCATACGCTGGCTAAAACGTCAAGGTGTGACATGGCCTGAACCAAAAGTCCGAAAAAGTTCTAGAGGACCCAAAAATCCCAAAAAGACCCAGATAACCCAAAATACCCCAAAGACCAGGAGGACCCAAATATCCAAAATACGCCGAAGAGCCATACGACCCCAAGGACCCAATAGACCCAGAGGACCTCATTATCCTCCCCCGTGTAGTTCTGCCAGAGCGTTCTGATGTGGAATGTAAGACAACAAAATGATCGTCATGACCTCCTGAGTTGATAAAGCTGATAAACGACAAAAAATCCTTGAGAATTCCCTTGTTTTAAATGCACACCATATGAAGGTATTCCGTATTAAGCAGCTTAATACGTCCTCCGACCAAGACGTGGCATTCTACTGAAAAAATAAATAACAAAAACAAAGATAACATTGTAACAAAGCATACATTAATTAATACTAATAATATTTACAACAATAATTGGAACAGTAGTATCGCATAGCAATTATAATAACGAACATACAGTATAATACCCATGCTGGCCCCAGGCACATCCGGGTTTGGTAAAAGGCAAGCTTATGCTCAAGCAGTGCAGCAGGGAGGTTTGCGACAAAGCCATGAAGACCAACGACAAATTGGTCGATCGGACGAACGGACCCACGAGTCTCTGAAACAGCTGCAAGTTTTCTTTGGCAGGGCTCATTTCCTCCAAATCATTCCCTCGCACAGTACAGGCTGCACACACATTCACTCTCTGGCTGCTGACCCGCATTCACTCCGTCTATGCTTGTTCTCATTTACACCTCACCGGTATATGCACGATTTAAATTATTAAAGCACCTCACCGTAACATTATTAAAAACACCTCACCGTAACATTATTAAAAACACCTCACCGTAACATTATTAAAAACACCTCACCGTAACGTTATTCAAAACACCTCACCGTAACGTTATTAAAAACACCTCACCGTAACATTCTTAAAAACACCTCACCGTAACATTATTAAAAACACCTCACCATAACATTATTAAAAACACCTCACCGTGACATTATTAAAAACACCTCACCGTAACATTATTAAAAACACCTCACCGTAACATTATTAAAAACACCTCACCGTAACATTATTAAAAACACCTCACCGTAACATTATTAAAAACACCTCATCGTAACATTATTAAAAACACCTCACCGTAACATTATTAAAAACACCTCACCGTAACATTATTAAAAACAGCTCACCGTAACATTATTAAAAACAGCTCACCGTAACATTATTAAAAACACCTCACCGTAACATTATTAAAAACACCTCACCGTAACATTATTAAAAACACCTCACCGTAACATTATTAAAAACACCTCACCGTAACATTATTAAAAACAGCTCACCGTAACATTATTAAAAACAGCTCACCGTAACATTATTAAAAACACCTCACCGTAACATTATTAAAAACACCTCACCGTAACATTATTAAAAACACCTCACCGTAACATTATTAAAAACACCTCACCGTAACATTATTAAAAACACTCACCGTAACATTATTAAAAACACCTCAACGTAACATTATTAAAAACATTCACCGTAACATTATTAAAAACATTCACCATAACATTATTAAAAACACTCACCGTAACATTATTAAAAACACCTCAACGTGACATTATTAAAAACATTCACCGTAACATTATTTAAAACACCTCACCGTAACATTATTAAAAACACCTCACCGTAACATTATTAAAAACACTCACCGTAACATTATTAAAAACACCTCACCGTAACATTATTAAAAACACTCACCGTAACATTATTAAAAACACTCACCGTAACATTATTAAAAACACCTCATCGTAACATTATTAAAAACACTCACCGTAACATTATTAAAAACACCTCAACGTAACATTATTAAAAACACTCACCGTAACATTAAAAACACTCACCGTAACATTATTAAAAACACCTCAACGTAACATTATTAAAAACACCTCACCGTAACATTATTAAAAACACCTCACCGTAACATTATTAAAAACACTCACCGTAACATTATTAAAAACACCTCACCGTAACATTATTAAAAACACCTCACCGTAACATTATTAAAAACACCTCACCGTAACATTATTAAAAACACCTCACCGTAACATTATTAAAACACCTCACCATAACATTATTAAAAACACCTCACCGTAACATTATTAAAAACACCTCACCGTAACATTATTAAAAACACTCACCGTAACATTATTAAAAACACCTCACCATAACATTATTAAAAACACTCACCGTAACATTATTAAAAACACCTCAACGTAACATTATTAAAATCATTCACCGTAACATTATTAAAAACACCTCACCGTAACATTATTAAAAACACTCACCGTAACATTATTAAAAACACCTCATCGTAACATTATTAAAAACACTCACCGTAACATTATTAAAAACACCTCAACGTAACATTATTAAAAACACTCACCGTAACATTAAAAACACTCACCGTAACATTATTAAAAACACCTCAACGTAACATTATTAAAAACACCTCACCGTGACATTACTAAAAACACTCACCATGACATTATTAAAAACACTTCACCGTAACATTATTAAAAACACTTCACCGTAACATTATTAAAAACACCTCACCGTAACATTATTAAAAACACCTCACCGTAACATTATTAAAAACACCTCACCGTAACATTATTAAAAACACCTCAGCGTAACATTATTAAAAACACCTCACCGTAACATTATTAAAAACACCTCACCGTAACATTATTTAAAAACAGCTCACCGTAACATTATTAAAAACACCTCACCGTAACATTATTAAAAGCACTCACCGTAACATTATTAAAAACACCTCACCGTAACATTATTAAAAACACTCACCGTAACATTATTAAAAACACCTCAACGTAACATTATTAAAAACATTCACCGTAACATTATTAAAAACACCTCACCGTAACATTATTAAAAACACTCACCGTAACATTATTAAAAACACCTCAACGTAACATTATTAAAAACATTCACCGTAACATAATTAAAAACACCTCACCGTAACATTATTAAAAACACCTCAACGTAACATTATTAAAAACATAAACCGTAACATTATTAAAAACACCTCACCGTAACATTATTAAAACACCTCACCGTAACATTATTAAAACACCTCACCGTAACATTACTAAAAACACCTCACCGTAACATTACTAAAAACACCTCACCGTAACATTACTAAAAACACCTCACCGTAACATTATTAAAAACACCTCACCGTCACATTATTAAAATCAACTCACCGTAACATTACTAAAAACACCTCACCGTAACATTATTAAAAACAACTCACCTCCACATGATGAAAAACACCTCACCATAACATTATTAGAAACACCTCACCATAACATTATTAAAAACACCTCACCGTAACATTATTAAAAACACCTCACGATCACTTTATTAAAAACCCCTCAACGTAACATTATTAAAAACATTCACCGTAACATTATTAAAAACACCTCACCGTAACATTATTAAAAACACCTCACCGCAACATTGTTAAAAACATTCACCGTAACATTACTAAAAACACCTCACCGTAACATTATTAAAACACCTCACCGTAACATTATTAAAACACCTCACCGTAACATTACTAAAAACACCTCACCGTAACATTACTAAAAACACCTCACCGTAACATTACTAAAAACACCTCACCGTAACATTACTAAAAACACCTCACCGTAACATTATTAAAAATACCTCACCGTAACATTATTAAAAACACCTCACCGTCACATTATTAAAATCAACTCACCGTAACATTATTAAAAACACCTCACCGTAACATTATTAAAAACAACTCACCTCCACATGATGAAAAACACCTCACCGTAACATTATTAGAAACACCTCACCGTAACATTATTAAAAACACCTCACCGTAACATTATTAAAAACACCTCACCATCACATTATTAAAAACCCCTGACCGTAACATTATTAAAAACACCTTACCGTAACATTATTAAAAACACCTCACCGTAACATTATTAAAAACACCTCACAGTGACATTATTAAAAACACCTCACTGTGACATTATTAAAAACACCTCACCGTGACATTATTAAAAACACCTCACCGTAACATTATTAAAAACACCTCACCGTAACATTATTAAAACACCTCACCGTAACATTATTAAAAACACCTCACCGTAACATTATTAAAACACCTCACCGTAACATTATTAAAAACACCTCACCGTAACATTATTAAAAACACCTCACCGTAACATTATTAAAAACACCTCACCGTAACATTATTAAAAACACCTCACCGTAACATTATTAAAAACACCTCACTGTAACATTATTAAAAACACCTCACCGTAACATTATTAAAAACACCTCAACGTAACATTATTAAAAACACCTTACCGTAACATTATTAAAAACACCTCACCGTAACATTATTAAAAACACCTCACCGTAACATTTTTAAAAACACCTCACCGTAACATTATTAAAAACACCTCACCGTAACATTATTAAAAACACCTCACCGTAACATTATTAAAAACACCTCACCGTAACATTATTAAAAACACCTCACCGTAACATTATTAAAAACACCTCACCGTAACATTAATAAAAACACCTGACCGTCACATTATTAAAAACACCTCACCGTCACATTATTAAAAACACCTCACCGTAACATTATTAAAAACACCTCACCGTAACATTATTAAAAACACCTCACTGTAACATTATTAAAAACACCTCACCGTAACATTATTAAAAACACCTCAACGTAACATTATTAAAAACACCTTACCGTAACATTATTAAAAACACCTCACCGTAACATTATTAAAAACACCTCACCGTAACATTTTTAAAAACACCTCACCGTAACATTATTAAAAACACCTCACCGTAACATTATTAAAAACACCTCACCGTAACATTATTAAAAACACCTCACCGTAACATTATTAAAAACACCTCACCGTAACATTATTAAAAACACTCACCGTAACATTATTAAAAACACTCACCGTAACATTATTAAAAACACCTCAACGTAACATTATTAAAAACACTCACCGTAACATTAAAAACACTCACCGTAACATTATTAAAAACACCTCAACGTAACATTATTAAAAACACCTCACCTTAACATTATTAAAAACACTCACCGTAACATTATTAAAAACACCTCACCGTAACATTATTAAAAACACCTCACCGTAACATTATTAAAAACACCTCACCGTAACATTATTAAAAACAGCTCACCGTAACATTATTAAAAACAGCTCACCGTAACATTATTAAAAACACCTCACCGTAACATTATTAAAAACACCTCACCGTAACATTATTAAAAACACCTCACCGTAACATTATTAAAAACACTCACCGTAACATTATTAAAAACACTCACCGTAACATTATTAAAAACACCTCAACGTAACATTATTAAAAACATTCACCGTAACATTATTAAAAACACCTCACCGTAACATTATTAAAAACACTCACCGTAACATTATTAAAAACACCTCAACGTGACATTATTAAAAACATTCACCATAACATTATTTAAAACACCTCACCGTAACATTATTAAAAACAGCTCACTGTAACATTATTAAAAACACTCACCGTAACATTATTAAAAACACCTCAACGTAACATTATTAAAAACACTCACCGTAACATTATTAAAAACACTCACCGTAACATTATTAAAAACACCTCATCGTAACATTATTAAAAACACTCACCGTAACATTATTAAAAACACCTCAACGTAACATTATTAAAAACACCTCACCTTAACATTATTAAAAACACTCACCATAACATTATTAAAAACACCTCACCGTAACATTATTAAAAACACCTCACCGTAACATTATTAAAAACACCTCACCGTAACATTATTAAAAACACCTCACCGTAACATTATTAAAAACAGCTCACCATAACATTATTAAAAACACCTCACCGTAACATTATTAAAAACACCTCACCGTAACATTATTAAAAACACCTCACCGTAACATTATTAAAAACACTCACCGTAGCATTATTAAAAACACTCACCGTAACATTATTAAAAACACCTCACCGTAACATTATTAAAAACACTCACCGTAACATTATTAAAAACACTCACCGTAACATTATTAAAAACACCTCAACGTAACATTATTAAAAACACTCACCGTAACATTAAAAACACTCACCGTAACATTATTAAAAACACCTCAACGTAACATTATTAAAAACACCTCACCTTAACATTATTAAAAACACTCACCGTAACATTATTAAAAACACCTCACCGTAACATTATTAAAAACACCTCACCGTAACATAATTAAAAACACCTCACCGTAACATTATTAAAAACAGCTCACCGTAACATTATTAAAAACAGCTCACCGTAACATTATTAAAAACACCTCACCGTAACATTATTAAAAACACCTCACCGCAACATTGTTAAAAACATTCACCGTAACATTACTAAAAACACCTCACCGTAACATTATTAAAACACCTCACCGTAACATTATTAAAACACCTCACCGTAACATTACTAAAAACACCTCACCGTAACATTACTAAAAACACCTCACCGTAACATTACTAAAAACACCTCACCGTAACATTACTAAAAACACCTCACCGTAACATTATTAAAAATACCTCACCGTAACATTATTAAAAACACCTCACCGTCACATTATTAAAATCAACTCACCGTAACATTATTAAAAACACTCACCGTAACATTATTAAAAACACCTCACCGTAACATTATTAAAAACACCTCACCGTAACATTATTAAAAACACCTCACTGTAACATTATTAAAAACACTCACCGTAACATAATTAAAAACACCTCACCGTAACATTATTAAAAACAGCTCACCGTAACATTATTAAAAACAGCTCACCGTAACATTATTAAAAACACCTCACCGTAACATTATTAAAAACACCTCACCGCAACATTGTTAAAAACATTCACCGTAACATTACTAAAAACACCTCACCGTAACATTATTAAAACACCTCACCGTAACATTATTAAAACACCTCACCGTAACATTACTAAAAACACCTCACCGTAACATTACTAAAAACACCTCACCGTAACATTACTAAAAACACCTCACCGTAACATTATTAAAAATACCTCACCGTAACATTATTAAAAACACCTCACCGTCACATTATTAAAATCAACTCACCGTAACATTATTAAAAACACTCACCGTAACATTATTAAAAACACCTCACCGTAACATTATTAAAAACACCTCACTGTAACATTATTAAAAACACCTCAACGTAACATTATTAAAAACACTCACCGTAACATTAAAAACACTCACCGTAACATTATTAAAAACAGCTCACCGTAACATTATTAAAAACACCTCACCGTAACATTATTAAAAACACCTCACCGTAACATTATTAAAAACAACTCACCTCCACATGATGAAAAACACCTCACCGTAACATTATTAGAAACACCTCACCGTAACATTATTAAAAACACCTCACCGTAACATTATTAAAAACACCTCACCATCACATTATTAAAAACCCCTCACTCTAACATTATTAAAAACACCTTACCGTAACATTATTAAAAACACCTCACCGTAACATTATTAAAAACACCTCACAGTGACATTATTAAAAACACCTCACTGTGACATTATTAAAAACACCTCACCGTGACATTATTAAAAACACCTCACCGTAACATTATTAAAAACACCTCACCGTCACATTATTAAAAACACCTCACCGTCACATTATCAAAAACACCTCACCGTAACATTATTAAAACACCTCACCGTAACATTATTAAAAACACCTCACCGTAACATTATTAAAAACACCTCACCGTAACATTATTAAAAACACCTCACCGTAACATTATTAAAAACACCTCACCGTAACATTATTAAAAACACCTCACTGTAACATTATTAAAAACACCTCACCGTAACATTATTAAAAACACCTCAACGTAACATTATTAAAAACACCTTACCGTAACATTATTAAAAACACCTCACCGTAACATTATTAAAAACACCTCACCGTAACATTTTTAAAAACACCTCACCGTAACATTATTAAAAACACCTCACCGTAACATTATTAAAAACACCTCACCGTAACATTATTAAAAACACCTTACCGTAACATTATTAAAAACACCTCACCGTAACATTATTAAAAACACCTCACCGTAACATTATTAAAAACACCTTACCGTAACATTATTAAAAACACCTCACCGTCACATTATTAAAAACACCTCACCGTAACATTATTAAAAACACCTCACCGTAACATTATTAAAAACACCTCACTGTAACATTATTAAAAACACCTCACCGTAACATTATTAAAAACACCTCAACGTAACATTATTAAAAACACCTTACCGTAACATTATTAAAAACACCTCACCGTAACATTATTAAAAACACCTCACCGTAACATTTTTAAAAACACCTCACCGTAACATTATTAAAAACACCTCACCGTAACATTATTAAAAACACCTCACCGTAACATTATTAAAAACACCTCACCGTAACATTATTAAAAACACCTCACCGTAACATTATTAAAAACACTCACCGTAACATTATTAAAAACACTCACCGTAACATTATTAAAAACACCTCAACGTAACATTATTAAAAACACTCACCGTAACATTAAAAACACTCACCGTAACATTATTAAAAACACCTCAACGTAACATTATTAAAAACACCTCACCTTAACATTATTAAAAACACTCACCGTAACATTATTAAAAACACCTCACCGTAACATTATTAAAAACACCTCACCGTAACATTATTAAAAACACCTCACCGTAACATTATTAAAAACAGCTCACCGTAACATTATTAAAAACAGCTCACCGTAACATTATTAAAAACACCTCACCGTAACATTATTAAAAACACCTCACCGTAACATTATTAAAAACACCTCACCGTAACATTATTAAAAACACTCACCGTAACATTATTAAAAACACTCACCGTAACATTATTAAAAACACCTCAACGTAACATTATTAAAAACATTCACCGTAACATTATTAAAAACACCTCACCGTAACATTATTAAAAACACTCACCGTAACATTATTAAAAACACCTCAACGTGACATTATTAAAAACATTCACCATAACATTATTTAAAACACCTCACCGTAACATTATTAAAAACACCTCACTGTAACATTATTAAAAACACTCACCGTAACATTATTAAAAACACCTCAACGTAACATTATTAAAAACACTCACCGTAACATTATTAAAAACACTCACCGTAACATTATTAAAAACACCTCATCGTAACATTATTAAAAACACTCACCGTAACATTATTAAAAACACCTCAACGTAACATTATTAAAAACACTCACCATAACATTATTAAAAACACCTCACCGTAACATTATTAAAAACACCTCACCGTAACATTATTAAAAACACCTCACCGTAACATTATTAAAAACACCTCACCGTAACATTATTAAAAACAGCTCACCGTAACATTATTAAAAACACCTCACCGTAACATTATTAAAAACACCTCACCGTAACATTATTAAAAACACCTCACCGTAACATTATTAAAAACACTCACCGTAGCATTATTAAAAACACTCACCGTAACATTATTAAAAACACCTCACCGTAACATTATTAAAAACACTCACCGTAACATTATTAAAAACACTCACCGTAACATTATTAAAAACACCTCAACGTAACATTATTAAAAACACTCACCGTAACATTAAAAACACTCACCGTAACATTATTAAAAACACCTCAACGTAACATTATTAAAAACACCTCACCTTAACATTATTAAAAACACTCACCGTAACATTATTAAAAACACCTCACCGTAACATTATTAAAAACACCTCACCGTAACATAATTAAAAACACCTCACCGTAACATTATTAAAAACAGCTCACCGTAACATTATTAAAAACAGCTCACCGTAACATTATTAAAAACACCTCACCGTAACATTATTAAAAACACCTCACCGTAACATTATTAAAAACACCTCACCGTAACATTATTAAAAACACTCACCGTAACATTATTAAAAACACTCACCGTAACATTATTAAAAACACCTCAACGTAACATTATTAAAAACATTCACCGTAACATTATTAAAAACACCTCACCGTAACATTATTAAAAACACTCACCGTAACATTATTAAAAACACCTCAACGTGACATTATTAAAAACATTCACCGTAACATTATTTAAAACACCTCACCGTAACATTATTAAAAACACCTCACTGCAACATTATTAAAAACACTCACCGTAACATTATTAAAAACACCTCAACGTAACATTATTAAAAACACTCACCGTAACATTATTAAAAACACCTCATCGTAACATTATTAAAAACACTCACCGTAACATTATTAAAAACACCTCACCGTAACATTATCA
Organism: Eptatretus burgeri; assembly: GCF_056783735.1. Taxonomy (NCBI): domain Eukaryota; kingdom Metazoa; phylum Chordata; class Myxini; order Myxiniformes; family Myxinidae; genus Eptatretus; species Eptatretus burgeri. Next base: position 92,823,611 of record NC_140970.1, read on the forward strand.
AAAACACCTCACCGTAACATTATTAAAACACCTCACCGTAACATTATTAAAAACACCTCACCGTAACATTATTAAAAACTCCTCACCGTAACATTATTAAAAACACCTCACCGTAACATTATTAAAAACACCTCACCGTAACATTATTAAAAACACCTCACCGTAACATTATTAAAAACACCTCACCGTAACATTATTAAAAACACCTCAACGTAACATTATTAAAAACACCTTACCGTAACATTATTAAAAACACCTCACCGTAACATTATTAAAAACACCTCACCGTAACATTTTTAAAAACACCTCACCGTAACATTATTAAAAACACCTCACCGTAACATTATTAAAAACACCTCACCGTAACATTATTAAAAACACCTCACCGTAACATTATTAAAAACACTCACCGTAACATTATTAAAAACACCTCAACGTAACATTATTAAAAACATTCACCGTAACATTATTAAAAACACCTCACCGTAACATTATTAAAAACACCTCAGCGTAACATTATTAAAAACACCTCACCGTAACATTATTAAAAACATTCACCGTAACATTATTAAAAACACCTCACCGTAACATTATTAAAAACACCTCATCGTAACATTATTAAAAACACTCACCGTAACATTATTAAAAACACCTCAACGTAACATTATTAAAAACACTCACCGTAACATTATTAAAAACACTCACCGTAACATTATTAAAAACACCTCACCATAACGTTATTAAAAACACTCACCGTAACATTATTAAAAACACCTCATCGTAACATTATTAAAAACACCTCACCGTAACATTATTAAAAACACTCACCGTAACATTATTAAAAACACCTCACCGTAACATTATTAAAAACACCTCACCGTAACATTATTAAAAACACCTCACCGTAACATTATTAAAAACACCTCACCGTAACATTATTAAAAACACCTCAGCGTAACATTATTAAAAACACCTCACCGTAACATTATTAAAAACACCTCACCGTAACATTATTAAAAACACCTCACCGTAACATTATTAAAAACACTCACCGTAACATTATTAAAAACACTCACCGTAACATTATTAAAAACACCTCACCATAACATTATTAAAAACACTCACCGTAACATTATTAAAAACACTCACCGTAACATTATTAAAAACACCTCACCATAACATTATTAAAAACACTCACCGTAACATTATTAAAAACACCTCACCGATACATTATTAAAAACACCTCACCGTAACATTATTAAAAACACCTCACCGTAACATTATTAAAAACACTCACCGTAACATTATTAAAAACACCTCACCGTAACATTATTAAAAACACCTCACCGTAACATTATTAAAAACACCTCATCGTAACATTATTAAAAACAGCTCACCGTAACATTATTAAAAACAGCTCACCGTAACATTATTAAAAACACCTCACCGTAACATTATTAAAAACACCTCACCGTAACATTGTTAAAAACATTCACCGTAACATTACTAAAAACACCTCACCGTAACATTATTAAAACACCTCACCGTAACATTATTAAAACACCTCACCGTAACATTTTTAAAAACACCTCACCGTAACATTATTAAAAACACCTCACCGTAACATTATTAAAAACACCTCACCGTAACATTATTAAAAACACCTCACCGTAACATTATTAAAAACACCTCACCGTAACATTATTAAAAACACCTCACCGTCACATTATTAAAATCAACTCACCGTAACATTATTAAAAACACCTCACCGTAACATTATTAAAAACACCTCACCGTAACATTAATAAAAACACCTCACCGTAACATTATTAAAAACACCTCACCGTAACATTATTAAAAACACCTCACCGTCACATTATTAAAAACACCTCACCGTCACATTATTAAAAACACCTCACCGTAACATTATTAAAAACACTCACCGTAACATTATTAAAAACACTCACCGTAACATTATTAAAAACACCTCAACGTAACATTATTAAAAACATTCACCGTAACATTATTAAAAACACCTCACCGTAACATTATTAAAAACACCTCAGCGTAACATTATTAAAAACACCTCACCGTAACATTATTAAAAACACCTCAGCGTAACATTATTAAAAACACCTCACCGTAACATTATTAAAAACACCTCACCGTAACATTATTAAAAACACCTCACCGTAACATTATTAAAAACACTCACCGTAACATTATTAAAAACACCTCACCGTAACATTATTAAAAACACCTCACCGTAACATTATTAAAAACACCTCACCGTAACATTATTAAAAACACCTCCCCGTAACATTATTAAAAACACCTCAACGTAACATTATTAAAAACACTCACCGTAACATTATTAAAAACACTCACCGTAACATTATTAAAAACACTCACCGTAACATTATTAAAAACACCTCATCGTAACATTATTAAAAACACCTCACCGTAACATTATTAAAAACAACTCACCGTAACATTATTAAAAACACCTCACCGTAACATTATTAAAAACACCTCACCGTAACATTATTAAAAACACCTCAGCGTAACATTATTAAAAACACCTCACCGTAACATTATTAAAAACACCTCACCGTAACATTATTAAAAACACCTCACCGTAACATTATTAAAAACACCTCACCGTCACATTATTAAAAACACCTCACCGTCACATTATTAAAAACACCTCACCGTACCATTATTAAAAACACCTCACCGTAACATTATTAAAAACACCTCACCGTAACATTATTAAAAACACCTCACCGTCACATTATTAAAAACACCTCACCGTAACATTGTTAAAACCACATCACCGTAACATTATTAAAAACACCTCACCGTAACATTATTAAAAACACATCACCGTAACATTATTAAAAACACCTCACCGTGATATTATTAAAAACACCTCACCGTCACATTATCAAAAACACCTCACCGTAACATTATTAAAAACACCTCACCGTAACATTATTAAAAACACCTCACCGTAACATTATTAAAAACACCTCACCGTCACATTATTAAAAACACCTCACCGTACCATTATTAAAAACACCTCACCGTAACATTATTAAAAACACCTCACCGTAACATTATTAAAAACACCTCACCGTCACATTATTAAAAACACCTCACCGTAACATTATTAAAAACACCTCACCGTAACATTATTAAAACAGCTCACCGTAACATTAATAAACACACCTGACCGTAACATTATTAAAAAGAGCTGACCGTAACATTATAAAAAACACCTCACCGTGACATTATTAAAAACACCTCACCGTAACATTATTAAAAACACCACACCGTAACATTATTAAAAACACCTCACCGTAACATTATTAAAAACACCTCACCGTAACATTATTAAAAACACCTCACCGTAACATTATTAAAAACACCTCACCGTAACATTATTAAAAACACCTCACCGTAACATTATTAAAAACACCTCACCGTAACATTATTAAAAACACCTCACCGTAACATTATTAAAAACACCTCACCGTAACATTATTAAAAACACCTCACCGTAACATTATTAAAAACACCTCACCGTAACATTATTAAAAACACATCACCGTAACATTATTAAAAACACCTCACCGTAACATTGTTAAAAACACTCACCGTAACATTATTAAAAACACTCACCGTAACATTATTAAAAACACCTCAACGTAACATTATTAAAAACACTCACCGTAACATTATTAAAAACACTCACCGTAACATTATTAAAAACACCTCAACGTAACATTATTAAAAACACCTCACCTTAACATTATTAAAAACACTCACCGTAACATTATTAAAAACACCTCACCGTAACATTATTAAAAACACCTCACCGTAACATTATTAAAAACACCTCACCGTAACATTATTAAAAACACCTCACCGTAACATTATTAAAAACACCTCACCGTAACATTATTAAAAACACCTCACCGTAACATTATTAAAAACACCTCACCGTAACATTATTAAAAACACCTCACCGTAACATTATTAAAAACACTCACCGTAACATTATTAAAAACACTCACCGTAACATTATTAAAAACACCTCAACGTAACATTATTAAAAACATTCACCGTAACATTATTAAAAACACCTCACCGTAACATTATTAAAAACACTCACCGTAACATTATTAAAAACACCTCAACGTGACATTATTAAAAACATTCACCGTAACATTATTTAAAACACCTCACCGTAACATTATTAAAAACACCTCACCGTAACATTATTAAAAACACTCACCGTAACATTATTAAAAACACCTCACCGTAACATTATTAAAAACACTCACCGTAACATTATTAAAAACACTCACCGTAACATTATTAAAAACATCTCATCGTAACATTATTAAAAACACTCACCGTAACATTATTAAAAACACCTCAACGTAACATTATTAAAAACACTCACCGTAACATTATTAAAAACACCTCACCGTAACATTATTAAAAACACCTCAGCGTAACATTATTAAAAACACCTCACCGTAACATTATTAAAAACACCTCAGCGTAACATTATTAAAAACACTCACCGTAACATTATTAAAAACACCTCACCGTAACATTATTAAAAACACCTCACCGTAACATTATTAAAAACACCTCACCGTAACATTATTAAAAACACTCACCGTAACATTATTAAAAACACTCACCGTAACATTATTAAAAACACCTCACCGTAACATTGTTAAAAACACTCACCGTAACATTATTAAAAACACTCACCGTAACATTATTAAAAACACCTCAACGTAACATTATTAAAAACACTCACCGTAACATTATTAAAAACACTCACCGTAACATTATTAAAAACACCTCAACGTAACATTATTAAAAACACCTCACCTTAACATTATTAAAAACACTCACCGTAACATTATTAAAAACACCTCACCGTAACATTATTAAAAACACCTCACCGTAACATTATTAAAAACACCTCACCGTAACATTATTAAAAACACCTCACCGTAACATTATTAAAAACAGCTCACCGTAACATTATTAAAAACACCTCACCGTAACATTATTAAAAACACCTCACCGTAACATTATTAAAAACACCTCACCGTAACATTATTAAAAACACTCACCGTAACATTATTAAAAACACTCACCGTAACATTATTAAAAACACCTCAACGTAACATTATTAAAAACATTCACCGTAACATTATTAAAAACACCTCACCGTAACATTATTAAAAACACTCACCGTAACATTATTAAAAACACCTCAACGTGACATTATTAAAAACATTCACCGTAACATTATTTAAAACACCTCACCGTAACATTATTAAAAACACCTCACTGTAACATTATTAAAAACACTCACCGTAACATTATTAAAAACACCTCAACCGTAACATTATTAAAAACACTCACCGTAACATTATTAAAAACACCTCAACGTAACATTATTAAAAACATTCACCGTAACATTATTAAAAACACCTCACCGTAACATTATTAAAAACACCTCAGCGTAACATTATTAAAAACACCTCACCGTAACATTATTAAAAACACCTCAGCGTAACATTATTAAAAACACTCACCGTAACATTATTAAAAACACCTCACCGTAACATTATTAAAAACACCTCACCGTAACATTATTAAAAACACCTCACCGTAACATTATTAAAAACACCTCACCGTAACATTATTAAAAACACCTCAACGTAACATTATTAAAAACACCTTACCGTAACATTATTAAAAACACCTCACCGTAACATTATTAAAACACCTCACCGTAACATTTTTAAAAACACCTCACCGTAACATTATTAAAAACACCTCACCGTAACATTATTAAAAACACCTCACCGTAACATTATTAAAAACACCTCACCGTAACATTATTAAAAACACCTCACCGTAACATTATTAAAAACACCTCACCGTAACATTATTAAAAACACCTCACCGTAACATTAATAAAAACACCTGACCGTCACATTATTAAAAACACCTCACCGTCACATTATTAAAAACACCTCACCGTAACATTATTAAAAACACCTCACCGTAACATTATTAAAAACACCTCACCGTAACATTATTAAAAACACCTCACCGTCACATTATTAAAAACACCTCACCGTCACATTATCAAAAACACGTCACCGTCACATTATTAAAAACACCTCACCGTCACATTATTAAAAACACCTCACCGTAACATTATCAAAAACACCTCACCGTAACATTATTAAAAACACCTTACCGTAACATCATTAAAAACACCTCACCGTAACATTATTAAAAACACCTCACCGTAACATTATTAAAAACACCTCACCGTCACATTATTAAAAACACCTCACCGTAACATTATTAAAAACACATCACCGTAACATTATTAAAAACACCTCACCGTAACATTATTAAAAACACCTCACCGTAACATTATTAAAAACACCTCACCGTAACATTATTAAAAACACATCACCGTAACATTATTAAAAACACCTCACCGTAACATTGTTAAAAACACTCACCGTAACATTATTAAAAACACTCACCGTAACATTATTAAAAACACCTCAACGTAACATTATTAAAAACACTCACCGTAACATTATTAAAAACACTCACCGTAACATTATTAAAAACACCTCACCGTAACATTATTAAAAATACCTCACCGTAACATTATTAAAAACACCTCACCGTCACATTATTAAAAACAGCTCACCGTAACATTATTAAAAACACCTCACCGTAACATTATTAAAAACACCTCACCGTAACATTATTAAAAACACCTCACCGTAACATTATTAAAAACACTCACCGTAGCATTATTAAAAACACTCACCGTAACATTATTAAAAACACCTCAACGTAACATTATTAAAAACACCTCACCGCAACATTGTTAAAAACATTCACCGTAACATTACTAAAAACACCTCACCGTAACATTATTAAAAACACCTCAGCGCAACATTATTAAACACACCTCACCGTAACATTATTAAAAACACCTCACCGTAACATTATTAAAAACACCTCACCGTAACATTATTAAAAACACCTCACCGTAACATTATTAAAAACACCTCACCGTAACATTATTAAAAACACCTCACCGTAACATTATTAAAAACATCTCATCGTAACATTATTAAAAACACTCACCGTAACATTATTAAAAACACCTCAACGTAACATTATTAAAAACACTCACCGTAACATTAAAAACACTCACCGTAACATTATTAAAAACACCTCAACGTAACATTATTAAAAACACCTCACCGTAACATTATTAAAAACACCTCACCATAACGTTATTAAAAACACTCACCGTAACATTATTAAAAACACCTCATCGTAACATTATTAAAAACACCTCACCGTAACATTATTAAAAACACTCACCGTAACATTATTAAAAACACCTCACCGTAACATTATTAAAAACACCTCACCGTAACATTATTAAAAACACCTCACCGTAACATTATTAAAAACACCTCACCGTAACATTATTAAAAACACTCACCGTAACATTATTAAAAACACCTCACCGTAACATTATTAAAAACACCTCACCGTAACATTATTAAAAACACCTCACCGTAACATTATTAAAAACACCTCACCGTAACATTATTAAAAACACCTCACCGTAACATTATTAAAAACACCTCACCGTAACATTATTAAAAACACATCACCGTAACATTATTAAAAACACCTCACCGTAACATTATTAAAAACACCTCACCGTAACATTATTAAAAACACCTCACCGTAACATTATTAAAAACACCTCACCGTAACATTATTAAAAACACATCACCGTAACATTATTAAAAACACCTCACCGTAACATTGTTAAAAACACTCACCGTAACATTATTAAAAACACTCACCGTAACATTATTAAAAACACCTCAACGTAACATTATTAAAAACACTCACCGTAACATTATTAAAAACACTCACCGTAACATTATTAAAAACACCTCAACGTAACATTATTAAAAACACCTCACCGTAACATTATTAAAAACACCTCACCGTAACATTATTAAAAACACCTCACCGTAACATTATTAAAAACACCTCACCGTAACATTATTAAAAACACCTCACCGTAACATTATTAAAAACACCTCACCGTAACATTATTAAAAACAGCTCACCGTAACATTATTAAAAACACCTCACCGTAACATTATTAAAAACACCTCACCGTAACATTATTAAAAACACCTCACCGTAACATTATTAAAAACACTCACCGTAGCATTATTAAAAACACTCACCGTAACATTATTAAAAACACCTCAACGTAACATTATTAAAAACATTCACCGTAACATTATTAAAAACACCTCACCGTAACATTATTAAAAACACTCACCGTAACATTATTAAAAACACCTCAACGTGACATTATTAAAAACATTCACCGTAACATTATTTAAAACACCTCACCGTAACATTATTAAAAACACCTCACCGTAACATTATTAAAAACACTCACCGTAACATTATTAAAAACACCTCACCGTAACATTATTAAAAACACTCACCGTAACATTATTAAAAACACCTCACCGTAACATTATTAAAAACACTCACCGTAACATTATTAAAAACACCTCACCGTAACATTATTAAAAACACCTCACCGTAACATTATTAAAAACACCTCACCGTAACATTATTAAAAACACCTCACCGTAACATTATTAAAAACACTCACCGTAACATTATTAAAAACACCTCACCGTAACATTATTAAAAACACCTCACCGTAACATTATTAAAAACACCTCACCGTAACATTATTAAAAACACCTCACCGTAACATTATTAAAAACACCTCACCGTAACATTATTAAAAACACCTCACCGTAACATTATTAAAAACACCTCACCGTAACATTATTAAAAACACCTCACCGTAACATTATTAAAAACACCTCAGCGTAACATTATTAAAAACACCTCACCGTAACATTATTAAAAACACCTCACCGTAACATTATTAAAAACACCTCACCGTCACATTATTAAAAACACCTCACCGTCACATTATTAAAAACACCTCACCGTACCATTATTAAAAACACCTCACCGTACCATTATTAAAAACACCTCACCGTAACATTATTAAAAACACCTCACCGTAACATTATTAAAAACACCTCACCGTCACATTATTAAAAACACCTCACCGTAACATTATTAAAAACACCTCACCGTAACATTATTAAAAACACCTCACCGTAACATTATTAAAAACACCTCACCGTAACATTATTAAAAACACCTCACCGTAACATTATTAAAAACACTCACCGTAACATTATTAAAAACACCTCACCGTAACATTATTAAAAACACCTCACCGTAACATTATTAAAAACACCTCACCGTAACATTATTAAAAACACCTCACCGTAACATTATTAAAAACACCTCACCGTAACATTATTAAAAACACCTCACCGTAACATTATTAAAAACACCTCACCGTAACATTATTAAAAACACCTCACCGTAACATTATTAAAAACACTCACCGTAACATTATTAAAAACACCTCACCGTAACATTATTAAAAACACCTCACCGTAACATTATTAAAAACACCTCACCGTAACATTATTAAAAACACCTCACCGTAACATTATTAAAAACACCTCACCGTAACATTATTAAAAACACCTCACCGTAACATTATTAAAAACACTCACCGTAACATTATTAAAAACACTCACCGTAACATTATTAAAAACACCTCAACGTAACATTATTAAAAACACTCACCGTAACATTATTAAAAACACTCACCGTAACATTATTAAAAACACCTCACCGTAACATTATTAAAAACACCTCACCGTAACATTATTAAAAACACCTCAGCGTAACATTATTAAAAACACCTCACCGTAACATTATTAAAAACACCTCACCGTAACATTATTAAAAACACCTCACCGTAACATTATTAAAAACACTCACCGTAACATTATTAAAAACACCTCACCATAACATTATTAAAAACACTCACCGTAACATTATTAAAACCACCTCAACGTAACATTATTAACAACATTCACCGTAACATTATTAAAAACACCTCACCGTAACATTATTAAAAACACTCACCGTAACATTATTAAAAACACCTCATCGTAACAATATTAAAAACACTCACCGTAACATTATTAAAAACACCTCACCATAACATTATTAAAAACACTCACCGTAACATTATTAAAACCACCTCAACGTAACATTATTAACAACATTCACCGTAACATTATTAAAAACACCTCACCGTAACATTATTAAAAACACTCACCGTAACATTATTAAAAACAACTCACCTCCACATGATGAAAAACACCTCACCGTAACATTATTAGAAACACCTCACCGTAACATTATTAAAAACACTCACCGTAACATTATTAAAAACACTCACCGTAACATTATTAAAAACACCTCAACGTAACATTATTAAAAACATTCACCGTAACATTATTAAAAACACCTCACCGTAACATTATTAAAAACACTCACCGTAACATTATTAAAAACACCTCAACGTGACATTATTAAAAACATTCACCGTAACATTATTTAAAACACCTCACCGTAACATTATTAAAAACACCTCACCGTAACATTATTAAAAACACTCACCGTAACATTATTAAAAACACCTCACCGTAACATTATTAAAAACACTCACCGTAACATTATTAAAAACACTCACCGTAACATTATTAAAAACACCTCATCGTAACATTATTAAAAACACTCACCGTAACATTATTAAAAACACCTCAACGTAACATTATTAAAAACACTCACCGTAACATTAAAAACACTCACCGTAACATTATTAAAAACACCTCAACGTAACATTATTAAAAACACCTCACCGTAACATTATTAAAAACACCTCACCGTAACATTATTAAAAACACTCACCGTAACATTATTAAAAACACCTCACCGTAACATTATTAAAAACACCTCACCGTAACATTATTAAAAACACCTCACCGTAACATTATTAAAAACACCTCACCGTAACATTATTAAAAACACCTCACCGTAACATTATTAAAAACACCTCAGCGTAACATTATTAAAAACACCTCACCGTAACATTATTAAAAACACCTCACCGTAACATTATTAAAAACACCTCACCGTAACATTATTAAAAACACTCACCGTAACATTATTAAAAACACCTCACCATAACATTATTAAAAACACTCACCGTAACATTATTAAAAACACCTCATCATAACATTATTAAAAACACTCACCGTAACATTATTAAAAACACCTCAACGTAACATTATTAAAAACACTCACCGTAACATTAAAAACACTCACCGTAACATTATTAAAAACACCTCAACGTAACATTATTAAAAACACCTCACCGTAACATTATTAAAAACACTCACCATAACATTATTAAAAACACTTCACCGTAACATTATTAAAAACACCTCACCGTAACATTATTAAAACACCTCACCGTAACATTATTAAAACACCTCACCGTAACATTACTAAAAACACCTCACCGTAACATTACTAAAAACACCTCACCGTAACATTACTAAAAACACCTCACCGTAACATTATTAAAAACACCTCACCGTCACATTATTAAAAACAACTCACCTCCACATGATGTAAAACACCTCACCGTAACATTATTAGAAACACCTCACCATAACATTATTAAAAACACCTCACCGTGACATTATTAAAAATACCTCACGATCACATTATTAAAAACCCCTCAACGTAACATTATTAAAAACATTCACCGTAACATTATTAAAAACACCTCATCGTAACATTATTAAAAACACTCACCGTAACATTATTAAAAACACCTCACCGTAACATTATTAAAAACACTCACCTTAACATTATTAAAAACACTCACCGTAACATTATTAAAAACACCTCATCGTAACATTATTAAAAACACTCACCGTAACATTATTAAAAACTCCTCACCGTAACATTATTAAAAACACTCACCGTAACATTATTAAAAACACCTCAACGTAACATTATTAAAAACACCTCACCGTAACATTATTAAAAACACCTCACCGTAACATTATTAAAAACACCTCACCGTAACATTATTAAAAACACCTCACCGTAACATTATTAAAAACACCTCACCGTAACATTATTAAAAACACCTCACCGTAACATTATTAAAAACACCTCACCGTAACATTATTAAAAACACCTCACCGTAACATTATTAAAAACACCTCACCGTAACATTATTAAAAACACCTCACCGTAACATTATTAAAAACACCTCACCGTAACATTTTTAAAAACACCTCACCGTAACATTATTGAAAACACCCCACCGTAACATTATTAAAAACACCTCACCGTAACATTATTAAAAACACCTCACCGTAACATTATTAAAAACACCTCACCGTAACATTATTAAAAACACTCACCGTAACATTATTAAAAACACCTCACCGTAACATTATTAAAAACACCTCACCGTAACATTATCAAAAACACCTCACCCTAACATTATTAAAAACACCTCACCGTAACATTATTAAAAACACCTCACCGTAACATTATTAAAAACACCTCACCGTAACATTATTAAAAACACCTCACCGTGATATTATCAAAAACACCTCACCGTAACATTATCAAAAACACCTCACCGTAACATTATTAAAAACACCTCACCGTAACATTATTAAAAACACCTCACCGTAACATTATTAAAAACACCTCACCGTCACATTATTAAAAACACCTCACCGTAACATTATTAAAAACACCTCACCGTAACATTATTAAAAACACCTCACCGTAACATTATTAAAAACACCTCACCGTATCATTATTAAAAACACCACACCGTAACATTAATAAAAACACCTCAACGTAACATTATTAAAAACACTCACCGTAACTTATTAAAAACACTCACCGTAACATTATTAAAAACACCTCAACGTAACATTATTAAAAACACCTCACCGTAACATTATTAAAAACACTCACCGTAACATTATTAAAAACACCTCACCGTAACATTATTAAAAACACCTCACCGTAACATTATTAAAACACCTCACCGTAACATTATTAAAAACACCTCACCGTAACATTATTAAAAACACCTCACCGTAACATTATTAAAAACACCTCACCGTAACATTATTAAAAACACCTCACCGTAACATTATTAAAAACACCTCACCGTAACATTATTAAAAACACTCACCGTAACATTATTAAAAACACCTCACCGTAACATTATTAAAAACACCTCACCGTAACATTATTAAAAACACCTCAACGTAACATTATTAAAAACACCTCACCGTAACATTATTAAAAACACCTCACCATAACGTTATTAAAAACACTCACCGTAACATTATTAAAAACACCTCATCGTAACATTATTAAAAACACCTCACCGTAACATTATTAAAAACACTCACCGTAACATTATTAAAAACACCTCACCATAACGTTATTAAAAACACTCACCGTAACATTATTAAAAACACCTCATCGTAACATTATTAAAAACACCTCACCGTAACATTATTAAAAACACTCACCGTAACATTATTAAAAACACCTCAACGTAACATTATTAAAAACACTCACCGTAACATTATTAAAAACACTCACCGTAACATTATTAAAAACACCTCACCGTAACATTATTAAAAACACCTCACCGTAACATTATTAAAAACACCTCACCGTAACATTATTAAAAACACTCACCGTAACATTATTAAAAACACCTCACCGTAACATTATTAAAAACACCTCACCGTAACATTATTAAAAACACCTCACCGTAACATTATTAAAAACACCTCACCGTAACATTATTAAAAACACCTCACCGTAACATTATTAAAAACACCTCACCGTAACATTATTAAAAACACTCACCGTAACATTAAAAACACTCACCGTAACATTATTAAAAACACCTCAACGTAACATTATTAAAAACACCTCACCGTAACATTATTAAAAACACCTCACCGTGACATTATTAAAAACACCTCACGATCACATTATTAAAAACCCCTCAACGTAACATTATTAAAAACATTCACCGTAACATTATTAAAAACACCTCACCATAACATTATTAAAAACACTCACCGTAACATTATTAAAACCACCTCAACGTAACATTATTAACAACATTCACCGTAACATTATTAAAAACACCTCACCATAACATTATTAAAAACACTCACCGTAACATTATTAAAACCACCTCAACGTAACATTATTAACAACATTCACCGTAACATTATTAAAAACACCTCACCGTAACATTATTAAAAACACTCACCGTAACATTATTAAAAACAACTCACCTCCACATGATGAAAAACACCTCACCGTAACATTATTAGAAACACCTCACCGTAACATTATTAAAAACACTCACCGTAACATTATTAAAAACACTCACCGTAACATTATTAAAAACACCTCAACGTAACATTATTAAAAACATTCACCGTAACATTATTAAAAACACCTCACCGTAACATTATTAAAAACACCTCAGCGTAACATTATTAAAAACACCTCACCGTAACATTATTAAAAACACCTCAGCGTAACATTATTAAAAACACCTCACCGTAACATTATTAAAAACACCTCACCGTAACATTATTAAAAACACCTCACCGTAACATTATTAAAAACACCTCACCGTAACATTATTAAAAACACCTCACCGTAACATTATTAAAAACACCTCACCGTAACATTATTAAAAACACCTCACCGTAACATTATTAAAAACACCTCACCATAACATTATTAAAAACGCCTCGCGGTAACATTATTAAAAACTCCTCATCGTAACATTATTAAAAACACCTCACCGTAAAATTATTAAAAACACCTCAGGGTAACATTATTTAAAACACCTCACTGTAACATTATTAAAAACACCTCACCATAACATTATTAAAACACCTCACCGTAACATTATTAAAAACACCTCACTGTAACATTATTAAAAACACCTCACCGTAACATTATTAAAAACACCTCACCGTAACATTATTAAAAACACCTCACCGTAACATTATTAAAAACACCTCACCGTAACATTATTAAAAACACCTCACCGTAACATTATTAAAAACACCTCACCGTAACATTATTAAAAACACCTCACCGTAACATTATTAAAAACACCTCACCGTAACATTATTAAAAACACCTCACCGTAACATTATTAAAAACACCTCACCGTAACATTATTAAAAACACCTCACCGTAACATTATTAAAAACACCTCACCGTAACATTATTAAAAACACCTCACCGTAACATTATTAAAAACACCTCACCGTAACATTATTAAAAACACCTCACCGTAACATTATTAAAAACACCTCACCGTAACATTATTAAAAACACCTCACCGTCACATTATTAAAAACACCTCACCGTCACATTATTAAAAACACCTCACCGTCACATTATTAAAAACACCTCACCGTAACATTATTAAAAACACCTCACCGTAACATTATTAAAAACACCTCACCGTCACATTATTAAAAACACCTCACCGTAACATTATTAAAAACACATCACCGTAACATTATTAAAAACACCTCACCGTAACATTATTAAAAACACCTCACCGTAACATTATTAAAAACACCTCACCGTAACATTATTAAAAACACCTCACCGTAACATTATTAAAAACACATCACCGTAACATTATTAAAAACACCTCACCGTAACATTATTAAAAACACCTCACCGTAACATTATTAAAAACACCTCACCGTAACATTATTAAAAACACCTCACCGTAACATTATTAAAAACACCTCACCGTAACATTATTAAAAACACCTCACCGTAACATTATTAAAAACACCTCACCGTAACATTATTAAAAAAACCTCACCGTAACATTATTAAAAACACCTCACCGTAACATTATTAAAAACAACCCACCGTAACATTAGTAAAAACACCTCACCGTAACATTATTAAAAACACCTCACCGTAACATTATTAAAAACACCTCACCGTAACATTATTAAAAACACCTCACCGTAACATTATTAAAAACACATCACCGTAACATTATTAAAAACACCTCACCGTAACATTATTAAAAACACATCACCGTAACATTATTAAAAACACCTCACCGTAACATTATTAAAAACACCTCACCGTAACATTATTAAAAACACCTCACCGTAACATTATTAATAACACTCACCGTAACATTATTAAAAACACTTCACCGTAACATTATTAAAAAGACCTCATCGTAACATTATTTAAAACACCTCACTGTAACATTATTAAAAACACCTCACCATAACATTATTAAAACACCTCACCGTAACATTATTAAAAACACCTCACCGTAACATTATTAAAAACACCTCACCGTAACATTATTAAAAACACCTCACCGTAACATTATTAAAAACACCTCACCGTAACATTATTAAAAACACCTCACCGTAACATTATTAAAAACACCTCACCGTAACATTATTAAAAACACCTCACCGTAACATTATTAAAAACACCTCACCGTAACATTATTAAAAACACTCACCGTAACATTATTAAAAACACCTCACCGTAACATTATTAAAAACACCTCACCGTAACATTATTAAAAACACCTCACTGTGACATTATTAAAAACACCTCACCGTGACATTATTAAAAACACCTCACCGTAACATTATTAAAAACACCTCACCGTAACATTATTAAAACACCTCACCGTAACATTATTAAAAACACCTCACCGTAACATTATTAAAAACACCTCACCGTAACATTATTAAAAACACCTCACCGTAACATTATTAAAAACACCTCACCGTAACATTATTAAAAACACCTCACCGTAACATTATTAAAAACACCTCACCGTAACATTATTAAAAACACCTCACCGTAACATTATTAAAAACACCTCACCGTAACATTATTAAAAACACCTCACCGTAACATTATTAAAAACACCTCACCGTAACATTATTAAAAACACCTCACCGTAACATTATTAAAAACACCTCACCGTAACATTATTTAAAAACACCTCACCGTTACATTATTAAAAACACCTCACCGTAACATTATTAAAAACACCTCACCGTAACATTATTAAAAACACCTCACCGTAACATTATTAAAAACACCTCACCGTAACATTATTAAAAACACCTCACCGTAACATTATTTAAAAACACCTCACCGTTACATTATTAAAAACACCCCACCGTAACATTATTAAAAACATCTCACCGTCACATTATTAAAACACCTCACCGTCACATTATTAAAAACACCTCACCGTAACATTATTAAAAACACTCACAGTAACATTATTAAAATCGCTTCACCGTAACATTATTAAAAACACCTCACCGTAACATTATTAAAAACACCTCACCGTAACATTATTAAAAACACCTCACCGTAACATTATTAAAAACACCTCACCGTAACATTATTAAAAACACCTCACCGTAACATTATTTAAAACACCTCACCGTGACATTATTAAAAACACCTCACCGTAACATTATTTAAAACACCTCACCGTAACATTATTAAAAACAACTCACCTACACGTAATTCAAAACGACTCCTGCTGTGCACTTCAAAACACTTTCCACGCATTGCTCTGGAAACACAGGCTTGTATTAACCAAACCACTTGAAATGTTGAATAATATTAAGGAATGAAAAGACGACATGCATCCCATGTGCCAGCGACTGCAACACAATGATTGTGACATCAACACTGTCACTGGTACACCAGACCATGGCCGATTGTTGACTTCTTGTCAAAAAATCCCATCCGTGTCCGAAGGAATTGGTTCAGTTTGGCATTTTTCAGATGAAAAAGGCAAAGCCTAGAAATGAATGAAACACTTTAGAATCACCTTTTGGACTCACTCTTTCGAACCCTTAATAATTAAACACAGTGGGGGTAGAAAGGTTCTTCTTTGTTATTGACACGGTTTGTACGGGTCCTTAAAACCCATAAAAGTCCAGCATTTCTGAGTTGTACAATTTAAGTCCTTAAATGTCCTTAAATTTCAGGAAAATGTTCAAAAGTCAATAAAAAATCAGATTTTCCTGTTGTTTGTTGAAGGGTGTTTCATTTTCCTCGCACTCGTATTCTAAACAAGGACAAATGTGTCCACGAGCAGCGTCCTTAAGGTTTTGTCGGCTTAAAAAAAAAAAAAAAAAAACATTTTAAAAAATATTTAAAAAAACAACAACAACTTCCGATATTTCGTCATGTGCCTTGATTCAGCCAATAGCGAAACGCGTCATAATTTATTTACGTATTTACGATATATCGTGTATTTACAAAATAAATAATATATTTACGAAATTACAATACGATAAATGGAATAATCTTTAAATCGTAATGTGAACTTTTCATGAATAGTAATGTGAACTTAGTAACGTGAAAAAAACTGTTTACCGGTTAAGCGGCATGGTCGCTTTGCATTCCCGCCCGCCCTCATGCCAGAGCACGTGGCTTTGTTTTTGCTCGGCTGCCGAAGTGGTCACGTGTCTGCATTCAGGTCATCTCGGCAAACTTCAGCCGCCATTGTGATCGCTGTCATTACGATAAAAGAGCTGAACAATACGCCTATTGTATCCATTATCATCGGCATTTAAAAATGCCGATGATAATGCCTGCCCCTCAGCCTGCTGCTCCTCAGGCTGCTGCCCCTCAGCCTGCTGCCCCTCAGGCTGCTGCTCATCCTGTTTGAGTGCCAGCTTCTTCGAGACCTGGACATGGTGGAACACAGACTCTAATAGCAGAAGTGTTGTGGGCAATGAAATGTGTCGAGTCGCATTATTCCTTTCGTTCGTGTGAGGGAACTTCTGATTTATTTAAAAGGATGTTTCAAGGGCATCCTGTTGCCGAAACATTTGCCTGCGGTGAAACAAAATGTCGATATCTCTGCCAATTCAGGCTTCCTCCTCACTTCTCTTCTCTTCTAAACAGTCGCATAAATAAAGACAGTGAATATGTTTTGCTGTTCGATGAAAGCATGAACACAAAGACTAAAAATAAACAATTAGACATTCATGTCAGACTTTGGCACCATGACCAAGTCCACACTAGATACCTAACATCACAATTCATTGGTCATGCTGCTGCAACTGATTTATTGGAACACTTCAATGCATCAACTTCTCATCTACGTAGAAGTGGTTTGTTGCAGGTATCTATGGATGGCCCTTCAGTGAATTGGTCTTTTTATGACAAATTGAGGAAAGAAATTAAGGATGAGTGTGATATGGGCCTGATGAATATTGGGAGCTGTGGCTTCCATGTCATTCATGGAGGCGTTCCAGACCGATGCTCGTGAGACTGGTTGGGATCTTGGTGATATTCTCTCCAGTCCATACAACCTGTTTAAAGATACCTTTGCCAGGCGTGATGATTTTACTGGTGTAACTGCGTGTATAGACTTCCCATTGAAATTTTGTAAGCACAGGTGGGTTGACAATGGTCCTGTCTGCAGCAGAGTTATTCTATTGTGGCCTCACCTGAAGTTATTTGTTGAGGCATGTGAAAGCAAGAAGAAGCCGAAACCAACCAGCAACTCTTACAAAACTCTGCATGGTGCAATGAATGATAAGCTATCTGTTGCAAAACTGTCTTTTTTTAAGGTGAGTAGCCAGTGCAGTTGAACCATTTTTAGCCTTGTACCAAACAGACAAGCCAATGGGTCCCTTTCTTGTTCATGATATTGAAAGACTTGTCAGAAATTTGTTAGAGAAGTGCGTTAAGCCAGTTGCATTACAAAATGCTTCTACTGCATATGACTTGTTAAAGCTGGATCTTGAAAAGGAAAGGGTAGAAAACAAAAAGATTGAAGTTGGTTTCAAGGCTGAAAGTGAACTGAAGTCCCTCCTGAGAACCAAGGCCATCAGTGAACGCCAGGTGTTTCAGTTCAAAGAAGAATGTAGGCTATTTGTGTGGAAATGTATCAACAAAATCTTTGAAAGGTCTCGTCTTAAGTATAGTTGAGCCAGAAATATGGCTTCTCTGGATCCCAGGTTGATTGTGACTGATCAAGAACACTCAAAGTCCAAATTCAAATGCCTGTTGGAAAATTTGGTGACTCTGAACAGAGTTGATGGTGATAATGTGGATATGTTGGTTGTGAGTTTCAAAGAATTACTGCAGGATATAGCAGGGTGTGAACTGAAGTTTAGGTTCAAGGACTTCAAGGTTGAAGATGACAGGGTAGATGTGTTACTCTATGAATGTGAGGGTAAAAACAAGAGGTTTGAGAAGTTGTGGGGGGTAGTTCGTAAAGTGTTGCTAGTTTCCCATGGTCAGGCGTCTGTTGAGAGGAGTTTTTCCCTCAACAGACAGATAGAGAAGGACAACCTGGATGAAGGCATGCTTGTGGCACTGAGGCAGATCATTGATTATTTTGTACTGGTAGGTGGAATGCTCAAAGTTGAAATCACAAAGGAACTGCTATCCTCAGCCTCCAGTTCTCGACATAAATACCATCAATATCTTGAAGAAGAGAAAAGAAAGAAAGGGCAAGAAGCCATCCAAAGAAAACGAAAAAAGGTTGAAGATGAAGTGGATGGTTTGAAAAAGAGAAAGGTGTTGGAAACTGACATAGAAGGTCTGACCACATTGTCGGAAAAATATGCAGACGAGGCTGAGGCAAAAGGTGGCAAAACTAGCCACAGTCTTCTGGTAAAATCAAATGCTCTCAGGCACTCTGCCAAGCAAAAACGGGGGGGAAGTCAAAGTTCCAGAAAGAGAAATTGAGGAGAAGGCTAAATCCTTGCCTGCTATGTCCTAATTGGATATTACAATGACATGTAGCTTTCAAAATGTACTGTTCTGCAGTGTAGAAGCAGTCAGGAGCTGCTGCAACTTTGCAGGTGGCAGCACCTACAATAACATTTTAACTTAACAACACATTAACATTGAGAGTGCTGCCATCTGGAAACTTGTGACTGCTCCTGGCTGATTCTACAGTCACTGTGAAGTGAATTTGCCAATTGGCTGTGTGCCGCGTTGTGCCTTGTTGACTGAATAAGCTCCTGCTGTGTTCTGTGGGTTCATTATTAAAATAGATTTTTTGGAAACTTACTATGTTTGTTAATTTCTCGGTGGCTCACCTCAATTTACCCCTGGAATTTGTAGGATGTGGTCCTTAAAAAGGGGTTATTTTAGCCCTTAAAAGTCCTTAAAAAGTCCTTAAAAAAGACATCTCAAAATAAGTGGGAACCCTGATTGATAGACGGATGGAAGGAAGGACATAGACAAATACTGAAGCGGTTTCACCGCATAAAAAAATCACAATTGCCATCTGGTATTTTTGATCACCAAATTGGAGTAAATTTGGTCATGAAAAATCTGTTTGGTCATGGAAAAAATAATCTGTTCATGATGATCATTTTGGTAATGAAGTTTGCTAAATGTGGTGTTGAGCAATTCTGGCATGTGAACAAGTTTGGAACCAAACCGTAAGAAGCCCCTCCACACCCCCCCCCCAAAAAAAAAATTGTGAAATAAACGAGGCAGACTTGTTTCATCGGAAGTTTCATTAAAACCTTACACTGAACTCTTGTACATTTCTTTAAAAATCGAAAAAAACAAACCTTTTCACGATAACAAACACATCAACACAAAACAGATAATATGTTGCATACCATATAACGAAATTTTCAGAATTGTTTTTTGAAATCATAAAATGGTTGATTTACTTTTCAAAATTCAAAATAATTTTTATACCTCCACCACCGAAGATGCAGGAGGTTTTGTTTTCACCCCCTGTCTGTTTGTTACTTGCAAAATCGAAGATTTTTCAAGTACATTGGGCAGTCGATTTTGTTATTCTATTTGTCTGTCTGTCTGTATGTCTGTTTACCTATCTGTTTATCATCTCCAGGTCACAATTTTAAACCAATCTTCATGAAACCACCACATGGTAGAGTTTGTCATCAGGAAGAAGCCTGTTTTTGAGGTCAAAAAGTCAACAACAAGGTTGAGATTTCTAAAATCCTTTATTTTCATCCGATTGACTTGAAATTTGAAGAGGATTTATATTTCAGGTCAATAAATTCATCCACCAATTATTTATAAGGTCAACATGGACCAAAAGGTCAACATAGGCCCAAGGTCAACAACTAAGATATTTCCAAAACCCTCAACTTTCATCCGATTGACTAGAAATTTGAAAAGGATTTATATTTCATCTCACTGAATTCGAGGCAATTATTTTTGAGGTCAACATGGACTAAAAGGTCAACATCGGCCCAAGGTCATCAACTAAGGTGGTATTTCTAAAACCCTAAATTTTCATCCCATTGACTTGAAATTTGAAGAGGATTTGCACATCAGGTCACTGAATTCAACCACAAATTATTTTTGAGATCAAATTTGTTTTATGGATTTTGCAAGTATCGTGCTCTGCACGATGCCATCCTCTTGTTTGTTCGTTTGTTTGTTTGTTTGTGTGCAGGATATCTCAAAAAGTTGCAGATGGAATTGGATGAAATTTGGTGGGCAGGTTGGGTGTGTGAGTCAGACAAACTGATTAGATTTTAGTGAAGATCTGAATCTGGATCCGGATCCGAGAAATATTTAATTTCAAAAGTGATTCTTCACCATTTAGAGATAGGGCCAAAAAACTATACTTAGCAAGATATTTCAAATATGTATTGGGCCCGATACGATCTCGTGGATCGGACATTGCGTGGTGGAGGTATGCGCTCAACTGAGTGCCCTTCTAGTTTCTCAATGTTTTCAAATGTGCAGGCATTTTTAAAGTTTAATATTTCTTTTTTCTTCTTCAGATCACTGTATTTTCTGCTGCCTCCTGTGCCGGTGAGTGAATTTAAACTTTTATTCAGTAAATTATTGCTTGATGTTCCATTTGTTCTGGTTGAGAAATTCAGTCACAACATGCATGTGTGTCATTGAATGTTCAGGAAATTTGTACCATTTTAAACAAGTGAATTTCCAAATGCAAGCCAATTATTTCATGTCACGCTGTCAGGACTGTCGTTAAACAGTAAATTTATGAGACCCATGGAACCGTCAACAGTTATGGAATTACTTGAGCATCTATTTACCCAAACAACGACTTTTCTCACAATGTTTAATGTTGTGATGGACGGCAGCCCCCTCCGAATAACTTCAAGAGGATGAATTATCTTAAAAGACTATGATAGTCAGTCACCCCAGAACTTTATGCTGGATCACCCAAGCAATTTCGTGTTACCGTAAAAAGAAGATTGGAAAACAAGTGAGTACTCTTCCGGTGATCATGCAACAGATTTTAATTAGTCTGGCCGAGCGGGACCAATTGTTGCATAATCACTTCTTGCATCCATTAGCCCGATTCGAGATTGGTTAACCAACCCTTAGTGGCCTTGTGTCGACATCAGAACAAATAGAATATGTCAATACAAGAAATGGGTTCAAGCATGTACTAAACATGCACGTATCCACAATACAGGCAAATTCACAATGATATATGTACAAGGAGAATCGTAGCAATTATTCACAAGCAAGAATACATTCCCAACTTCACAATAACCTGGCACCGACATGCATTTGGGAAAAGAGAGATGGGGAAAGAGCAAGACGAGATCCAAGGCAAGAGAAAGAAGAAGAAGGGGTCATGTGTCATGCACCTGCACACCTTGCACCAGCCCGGTTGAGTGAGCACCACCCAATGGTTTTAGCCGATGGTCTTATGTCTGTACAATGAAAGGAAAGGTAAGCAGAATAATGAAAAGTGGAGATAGAAGAAACCGAGAAGAACCTGCAAGGACCTTTCATGTATGGGCGAAAAGAAATGAGAAGCTCAAAGGCATCAACAAGCTAATTTCTCAAAAGAAGCTCAAAGCTCAGCAGAAGCTGCTGTTATAAGAGGCTCTGGTGTGCTGTGTGCTCCTCCTTTTATGGGACGTCATCCACTCCTTCACAAAAGTGTCCCCCACCCATTTCCATAGGAGTTGTTGCCATGCCGGATGATCCTTCCCTCATACATGATTACCTGATTGGTGTGTGTTTGCACTCTGACCTCCGGTGGCATCTCGACATTGGTGTCAGATATTAGGGGCGCTCTCACCCATCTCTGATGGATTGAGCCATCTGGTGTGTGGTTCTCACTCCCGATCCCGACCACATCCAGTTTGAGGTGGTTTCACATTTTCTGAGTGTTAGGATCAGAAGGCATGGCCTCATTTCAGACTTGTAGTGGAGAAAGGTTAATCTGACCGAGCAATCTCAGTGCATTCCAAAAAGTCTGCAGCAACTGTGTGTCCACTCTCAGGAGAGCCAGAAAACAACATCTGTCCAACCTCAAAAATAAACTTTCAAATTTGTTTCCCTCTTTTAAAACTTGATGGTGCCTTCTTCAGTCAATCTCTGTTGAACGCTCCACTTCCATCCCTTCTCTCTCTGCAAATGGCACCACAGCCGACTCCACTTGTGAGAATCCTCAATGCCTCAACTCTGTGTTTGTTTCCAAATCTTGTGTCCCCAACCCCTAACTCTCATTACCCATCCTTCACTGTCATATTTAACTGCTCCTGGACTCTGTGTCTTTTGCAACTGAGAAGGTGGAGAAGGTTCTTTCAACCATTGACCCTGATTCTGCAACTGGACGAGACGACATCAGCTCACGGGTCCTAAATTCCTGCTCTGCTGCTTTTGCACATTCTCTTTCTGCCTTTTTCACACTATTATTTGCCCGAGTTCATCTTCCATCTGCTTGGAAATCTGGCAACATCATGACATTGCATAAAAGGTGCAAAAACTGATCCTCTCAACAACAGACCAATTGGCTTACTTCACATCATCAGCAAGGTCATGGAATCCATCATCGCAGTTGTTATGAAGCCCTTCCTTTTTTTTCAACAACCTCATCTCATGCCATCAATTTGGTTTCAGACCAGATCACTCCACCTTGGACATGCTGCTTCAACTCACCCAATAATGGATGGAGGCCCTTAATGAAAGTCAAGATCAGGGCTGTCTCTCTGAACATATGTCATGATTTTGATGGTCTGGCATCCTGCCCTACTTTCCAAACTCTCTGCCTGTTGCATTCAAGACCAACTCCACACAGGGATTCCTGACTGCCTCTACTCTCACAGCTAACACATGGCTCTCAAAGGAATCCTTTCATATCCTCTCCCTGTCAAGGCTGAAGTTCCCCAAGGCAGTCTTCTGAACTTACTCCTGATTTTCATAAATGACCTCTCTGTATCTCTGGAAAATCCTACTTACCTATTTGCTGGTGACTGCACCCTATTCCATGACATCCCTCATCCTTCAGATAGGCAGGCTGCAGCCTCTTCCCTCTCTTTAGACCTTGACTTAATCACAAGCTGGTCACACACTTGGATTATGTCTTTCAATCCTGATATCTCAAACTCTCCTGCTCTCTCTCCAAAAGGACTGTCTGGCACCATCAGCCAAGATCTTTCTTCAGCAAACCAAATTTCAAAGTTGGCCTCCAAAGCCAGCCTCTGACTGGCCATCCTCCATCATACAAAGTTCTTCCTTGGTACAGCTAAACTCGTATCCACCGCCAAGGCTTTCATTCACAGCTGGATGGAGTACTGCTCTCCCCTCTGGGATGGCTTCCCTGTCTCACATCTTGCTCAGCTTGATGTTGTCGAAACCAAGGCCTTCAATATCATTGGAATCTCCCACGATGAAGCTGAGTCAATGGGTCCATCACTTCACCTCATAGACAGGATGGTGGTGTCTCTGTCTTCTATCGCCTCCTTTCTGGTCTTTCTCCTGATGATCTTTCTGTGCTTTGTCCTTGCCAGGTTTCTGCAGGGCACACATGATCAACAATCAACCCCCTTCTGGTAAACCTACCTAAATCCACGATCACTGCTCACTTCCACTCATTTGTTCCTCATTTTTCCCACATTCTCTTCAATCTCATTCTTCATTCTAGGTCTTCAAGACAACTGTTCACCACCATCTCATAACATCCTCAATTGAAAACCATGATCTTTTCCATCCTCAATACCTCCCCCCCAAGACCCAGTCCCTCCTCCATTCAAATTTCCAGTTTTCCCTCTTTAGAGTTTCCTTGTTTATTCATCTTGTTCACCGCATGCATCCTCAACTACCCCTCATTCTTCCCCACACCCATTATTTGTCCAATTATGCCTCTATCTTGTCCTTCCACTCTGCTGTTGGTGTTTCCCCATTCTCTCAACTGTTCCTTTTGAACTGTTGTGTCCTGATCCATCAGTGTACTAATTCTAATTCTTTGACGAGCCTTGACTACGTTTAAAATTATATTAATTATGTCTCATACTTTTATGTGCACTGCGCTTCATTGAGGCTCATCTGAAATATTGATTTCTGAAAGGTTATATACAGAGCCCCAGTCAAACCTCACTACTCACGCAACTTTGGAGAAGTAAGCAGCACGGGATGCAGTCATTTCTCATGGCAGAAACAAAATGTGGAAATCCATTATTCAAGCTTTCATAATTCCATCTTTCATCTTAATTTTCAGAATATATAATTATCTTGTAACTTTTGTTTCTGATTGTACATTGTCGATTTATGGGAGACATGACTTTTTCATAAAGAATAAGAAAGTTGGCATACTTGTAGATATTACATCCTGAAGATTTTTCGATGTGAAGCTGTCGTGAAAATGCACCATAATCACCGGGTGGCCATTTTGGTGTTGCCGTTCGTGAAAAACACATTTTCTCTATATCTTCACAAAAAGACATGATGCAATAACAAAAAGTAGTTTGTACCCATTTCTTTTCATACAGTCGATGTCTTGGTAAAACGCCTGACCTCTTGAGCTGTCTCAAAACTCGTGATAACCAAAGCCTTTTGACCATTGGCAAGCGAATGGCACTCTGCCTATTGTAATCCTGTTTACAACTCATTGTGAAATAATCATCTGAGAGCATGTATTTGTGAATCCGCACTCATCACGTGTTTTTGTGTTCTTTTTCACAGATCCCTGCATTCCTGTCAATCTTACAGAAACCTCATATAACACGACATCAGTCACCCTCAGCTGGATTGTCCCAAAAGACAAAAACAACACGTTCATTAGTTTTGTGTCTTTGTTCTCTTCTGCCAACAAAACTCAAAACTACACCACAACGAACAAGGAACTCACAATCACAGGACTTTCACCTAGCACAACCTACTCTGTGTCCATCTCTTCCCTGTGTAATGGCACAGAAAGCATTCCTTCCATCATTGTTGTGCAAACAGGTAATTACAAAACCAGCTCACAATATTGAGGTTGATGGTTGGTTTGGTGATACAGGCACACACATGGTGTGGTATCTTAAATAACCCACCAAACACTTTGCTAAAAATCTGTCACGAATGAAACCTTAAACTTAATATCTGTAAAGAAGGCAAAGGAGATGTACAATTTTAAAACACATCTATTTACACCAGCCTTTTTCAGTAAATGTGATGTAGTTGCCTTTTCACAAGAGAATGTTGAAATTTCTCCTTCGACTATTGTAAACATTCATAATATTCATCTAGATGATTTTTTTTTCTTTTCCAAAAGATCAGCCTCTTATATACAGTGATAGTAATTGCTGAAGCATCAATGTGGAAAAATGTTTCAGAACACAAATTATAGTAATAAACTCTGCTGGATTTACTTCTGACTGATTCTGTGTTCATTCCTGAGTAATAAACATGAATGACATGTGTTTGGGTTCTTCAGAAGTTTCATATCTTCACAAAATTCATGTGAGATTGTGCACTTAATCATTGATACTTGATGAGGTTCCATCGCTGCCAAAGTAAAAAGGTTTGTAATCTACCCATACGTACAATGTTTTTTTTTTTGTCTGCCCCCTTCATCAGGACGATTTGAGTAGGGTTTTAAAGGCCAATCTTTTAACAGGACTGTGTTCACTGCGGTCTATTTTTCAAGATAAAAAAAATCGAAAAACATTTGCCGTAAAAGTAATTACATCACTTCTGTTGAAATTATAGACGATGAGTTGCAAACAGCATCAAGGGTGGTGTACAGATACTTAAAAAAGAAGCAATAAATACAAGGTACAGGGAGGTGAAATTTGCTTCACGTGATGTATAACGCGTGCAGATTCAAACGAGTGTTCATTTACATCTGTAGAAGGATAAATAAAAAAGTAGTTATAAGCACACCTGATGTTTGGCCGAGGCTTCATATTTCGGAATGCTCAGAAGGCTGTCCTGTCGAAACTGAATGTCCCAGAATATGAAGAAAATAGTGTCACATTTGTACATGTAGTGTTTTTCAAATGTTTTTTTTTTTCTACAACACATCATTTCTTCAAGTCTCCTTGAATATTTCGAATAAAATAATTCCAACACATCACTTTTGATGGGCTTTTACCCTAGTAACATAATAATGTTGTATTTTCTAGGTCCCTCACCTCCATTGGATATCATGGTGGTTGAACAGGATATTGCTTTTGCTTCTGTGAGATGGACAGCACCAAACGATCCCAACAAAGACAGCTACACATATCATGTGAAATTGTACCTAAATGGATACTGGATGAATTACGAAATTGTGCACAGTACAGAAGTTAACTTCACACATCTTGTTCCTGGAAGGAATTACACATTGACTGTAACTTCCTCCTACAACAACAAAGCCAGCCTTCCTGCAGCAATTACTTTCACAGCAGGTATTGTTCAATTTTATCCACTGCTCAAAATATTTGAGATTGACAACATTGTCACATTCACAATACATTTTTTACACATTCTTGTATTTTGTCCAGAAATGTACTTTCACAAGGTTAAATTGCATAGTTTGTCCATTGAAACCAAAGCATGCTATTCAGTTTGTACTGACAGGCAATTAACAGAAAACAACCTCCACCTCAATTACTAAACTCGAGAAAACTGAGGTCTCCATGAAGGAGAAATATTGGATAATACTGTTTAATTATATTGATTGAAGTTGAAGATATTGAGTTATAAAAATATACAGACTTTGATTTGTTTTTGCACAGTGCCCTGTGGTGGAAAAGTACGAGCAGAAGGCTGGCTCTCATCCCCTGGATATCCTCAAAACATCTATTCAAACATGGACTGTGTTTGGGACATCGAAGCTCCTCTTGGACACGTTGTGTTCCTGACATTGATTGATCTGAATTATTATAATTATTATTATTATTATCATTATCCATCTTCATGGTGTTACAGTAGCTGGCTTGCTCTCGGATACACTCAGACATCGCACAGAGACATCACGATGTGCCGTTATTCAGACATCGGAAGAACAATTACATCTCCTTCCAACACACTGCGAGTGTTCTATCAAACAAGTTTCTTTTCTCAGACAAGACGCTTCAACATAACTTTATCATCACAAGGTAGGACTTTGATTTTATGCCCTTCTTGGAAATGCCACACTCATTGATTTTGATGTCAGGGAAACACAATATGCTCCATTGATTTTATTGTGGATTCTGTTTGGATCTTTGTTGCAGTATTTTTTTTTTCAGTTTTGCTTTGAATATGTTTCTCCTCCTTTTTTGTCATGAAAACGTTGACATCACAATTTCAGAAAAGTTAATAACCAATGGGGTGGTGCTCCAAATAATATATTTGCAGGTGGTTTTGAAAAACCAAACTAATTGAATTTTAAAGACAAGACTTTCTCAAAGATAAGTTTCTGGTCATTGTTTGTCAAGTTTTGACTGTTTATTTTGTTACCTCCATGTTTACTGTGTGTTCCTAATTTGGTTTTATTTCAAAATTTGTGCTATTTCGTGAGTTTTCGTCGATCTTGTCATTTCGGGTTTCGCTGAGGCCCACCCGTCTTCCCGTTCATGTGTACCATTGTGTTTATTTGTGTTTTCTCCACTTTTTCCACCACCCTCCTTCTATCCATCCCAGCTATACCCTCTGTTTCTTGTCTTAAAATATAAAAAGTCAACAAAAAAAAACATTCCTTGCCTTATTCCCCACCTAACCACGTGACGTACTGAACCGACTCTTCTTCCGCATTCTTCTGCTGACCTGTCATCTTCCTTCTATTTTAGCCGACCCAAATTCACCATATACCTTGATGATTTTTTTCATCAAACTTTTCTTTACCAAATCTATCTATAATTCTAGCAATATCTGTGTGTCTGTCTGTCTGTCTGTCTGTCTGTCACCGCTGTTTCTCGACAACCACTGGTCCGATCTAATTGAAACTTGCCAGGTATATTGCTGGGGCCCTGTGGATGTGCCTTTTCAAGGTTTGATATTAATCGGACAAGTGGTTCCCAAGGTATGGCCATTTATTTATCAAACCAATGACAGTACACGGTGCTATGACGTCACAATTGACGTCACAATTCTTCTTTTTCTTTTTCTTTTTTGCATGTACGGGCACGCACATACGGGCACGCACTCGTCTTTAATGATTCAATCAAAAGAAAAAGTGTTCTTGAAAATTATTCACTTCTAACCTTACATCTCCTGTATACCATGTGTTTCTCTACCCCCTCTTCTTCCTGTAACTTTCATCGACCTGCCAGCTTCCATCTGCATTTGCTGATCCAAATTCACCACACACCGTCCCGATTTTTCTTCAACCTTCTCTTTTCCGAATCCCATGTAATCTTTATCAAAAATAATAATAATAATAATAAATAGTCTCTTAAAATGCTGCAACTTCCTCTTTCACATGCGTGGTTCTTGGTATTGTATCATAATTCACTACTGTTTTTCTTCTTCAAAAGGCTTTCAATTCGACCTTTCCTTCATCCTGCATCTAAAACGTCCAACTGTTACAGTGTTTCTTTTCTTCATTCTCTTAATTCACCTTTATTGCATCCCTCACATAATGTCTTTAATCGCATCTCTGACTTAGAAATTTGAAAAATCCCAGTTTGCAGTATATGTTCATGTTCCATCAATCGTCCTTTTTTTTTTCCAACTTCAGTGCCAATTCACCCCAACTACTTAAGTCTACATCCTCCAAACCCCTCACTTGTTATCCCCTCTCCTTACCCCTGCCATCTTAGTCCTCATCCTCCCTCTGCTCGTGGCACCTCTTCACTGTATTCTGCTTCAGTATCAGTTCCTCCTCTGTTGTCCAAAAGTGTGTGGTGTTCTAACACCTGTGGGCTCCATTCTAACCAAACATATATCTCGCTCTCTCTCAATCAGTACACTCATCACCACAAACATGCTCCTTCCTTCCTCTCAGCACATCTCCCCCTCTTCCCAACCCCTCAAATATTCTACCTCCCCCAACCTGCTCCCTTCTTCACCATACCATGACCAAGTCTCATCCTTCCCCTCTCCCCACCTCCCCCATCGCCGTCCTGCACCTTGGCCGTGACTGCTCTTATCATCTCCCCTCCCTCTCAAAGCAACCTTCACACTCTTCCCCCTCCAAGCTTCCCTCTCACCTTTCTCAAAAACTCCCCTTTCACACTTCTCCCTCCAATCTCCCCCTTTCCCTCCCCTTCTCAAATTTGCCCCCACTCACATCCACAAAGCTGCCTCATTCCCCCTGCCCTCTCTCTCTTCCATATCGTCACTCCAGTTCATCCAATCTTCAACTGCCTTCTGCCCCCTCTCTTATTATTCCCCACTGTACTTCAACCTATCACCACTGAGCCTTTTCTCCTCCTCATACAGCCCTCTCCCCGAGCTCCTCTGCAATCCCCTACATTCTTTCAACAACTCTCCTTACCTCCCCCCCCCTCTTCCCTTATCCTAACCTCCCCCTACCCCCCCACCCCCCTGCACCCAAAGCCTCTTCTCCTCCCTCTTTCTTAAAAGTGTGGACCTTAAACATCCGGGGCCTTCCATCAAACCTGACAGATCTTTCCGTGCAGGTTGCCACAAACTAACCAGACATAATTTCCTTAATTGACTTCCGTTTCTGGGTTTGGGGTGATGGCTGGTTCTCTCAGGGCTCTCTGCCGACTTTCTCAAAGTTAAGTTTCCAGTCATTATATGTCACGTTTTAACTATTTGTTTTCTCACTTACATGTTTACTGTGTGTTCCCAGTTCTGTTTTGTTTCAAAAATCATGCTATTTTGTGAATTTTTGTCGACCTTGTCTTCCCGGCTTCCTTGAGGCCAACCCGTCCTTCCCATCCAGGTGTACGATAGTTTTTATTTGTATTCTCTCTCTATGACCTCCAATTCCTATTTTCCCCACTTTCCCAACACCCCCCAACACCTCCCCTCCCCACCATCTATTCCCTCCCAACTACACCCTCTGTTTCTTGTCTTTAATTAAAAATAAAAATAAAACAACAACCCTTTCTCCTTCCACACCCATGAGTGCCGATCCTTCTTCTTCTTCTTCTTCTTCTTCTTCTTCTTCTTCTTCTCCTTCTTCTTCTCCTTCTTCTTCTCCTTCTTCTTCTCCTTCTTCTTCTCCTTCTTCTTCTCCTTCTTCTTCTCCTTCTTCTTCTCCTTCTTCTTCTCCTTCTTCTTCTCCTCCTTCTCCTCCTTCTCCTCCTTCTCCTCCTCCTCTTCAACTGACTTCTCTCAAGTCGACCTTCCTTTCATACCTTGTCTAAAAAGTCCAACTGTTACAACGTTTCTTCTCTCCATTCTCTTAATTCGCCTTCATTACATCCCTCAAGAAATGTCTTTAATCGCATTTATGAACTAAAAATTAAAGAAAATCCCAATTTGCCCTGCTTGTTCGCTTTCCATCAATCATCCTTTTTTTCCAACTTCAGTGCCAATTCACCCCTCTCACCCCTCCGGCTCAAAGCAACCATCACACTCTTCCCCCTCCAAGCTTCCCTCTCACCTTTCTCAAAAACTCCCCCTTCACCTTTCTCCCTCAACTCTCCCCACTCACCATTCTTACTCCATTCACCCTCCTCACCCACCCTTCTCAAAGTTCCCCCCCCCTTCACATCCACAAAGCTGCCTCCTTCCCCTGCCCTCTCTCCTCCATCTCATCACTCCAACTCCTCTAATCCTCAACCCTCTCTTATTACTCCTCACTGTACCTCAACCGAGAAATGGTTGAGGCCATGTTCAACAGTGAGTTTTTTTTATAATTAAAATGGCTGCCAGTCGGCCATCTTGGATCTGATTTTGAAGAAAAGAAAGACATACATATCCGCACCATCATGTGTTGTCGTTTTGCCAAGTACAAATAAAATTGGTCCAGATATGTCAAGAAGTGGTTGTGGATGCACGCACACACGGACATGAAAATTGAGACCAAATCCTTAGCCCCCGTTTCAGACTCAGTCCAATGTGGGCTCATAACATGTCACTTTGTTTCATAGAAAATGTTTTGGTTTTCTTTCCTCACTGCATTGTAACTAGAAAATCTAATATATAAAGGAGAACATTTGTTTGGTTGTTTGTTTATATATTTGGGCCTTGCAGGAACCAGTGCAACCAGATTTTGCATGACCTCCTCTTTCATTGAGAGGAAGGTCAAAGGCTACGTTTGGATAAAAAAAAAATGACCCCAAATAAAATCAGATAATTGGCCCTCAGGCCTTGATCGGGTCTTGTGCTTGTACGCTGCTTGGGTTTTTCTTCCAGGAAGCAGTCGAGTAATCTGTCTAATGAAGATCGCATGTTGAGGTTGTCGTGATTTGTTGTCAACAACGCAATTTAATTGTTATAGTGTTTACACATGTATCTGTTATTAAAAAGATTGCTTTACACAGGTTTATTCCAACACCTCCGTGTTTAGGCCTTGAGTATGTTGCTTACACACTGCCTGGGTTTTTCCTCGGAGCGATTGAGTAATATTTTTGTGAAGATCATACGTTGAGGTTGTAGTGATTTGTTGAACTGTATTTCAACAATAAAACAAATGAAGGGAAAGTGGTCCAATAGCATTTTAAAACGCCCAACGTTGGTAATTCATATGAAATCAGAAGGCCAACATTCCCCAATTTGTCATGCAGGAAATATTTAAATGCATATTCATTGAATTTCCCCAGGCAAAGCCAGGTACTTCACTTAGTTTCATATATTTTACTCTTCTGGTAATGCAGCAAGATGATTATTTGTCAGCATATTTCAGACAATTAACAGGTTGAAAAATGGAACTTCCATATGTCTTTGTGAATATGCACTCATCATGTATTTTTGTGTTTATCCTCACAGATGCCTGCATTCCCACCAATCTTACAGAAACTTCATTTAACACGACATCAGTCACTCTCAGCTGGTTTGTCCCGAAAGACCAAAACAACATGCTCATCAGTGTTGTGTCTTTATTCTCTTCTGCAAGCAAAACTCAAAAGTACACCACAACGAACAAGGAACTTACAATCACAGGACTTTCACCTGGTTCAAACTACTCTGTGTCCATCTCTTCCCTGTGTAATGGCACAGAAAGCATTCCTTCAACCATTGCTGTGCAAACGGGTAATTACAAAACCAGCACATGACATTGAGGTTGATGATTAGTTTGGTGGCACAGGTACACAGTGTTGTAACTTAAATATTAAGCCACCAAACACTATCCAAAAATTTGTCACAAATGAAACCACAAACTGAATCCTAGTATTCATATGCAATTTGCTCTGGTTTTGACACCAATTCAAATTATTATTATGTACCCTGGGCATCAAAATGCATTGTATATCGACCAAACAATTTCAAATGGAGCATCTCGCTGCCATTAGAGCATTTAATTTGTATCAGATATGGAAATAAATGCGAATTTTTGTTCCCAGCTTATTGGCTCGATGATAGAAAACTCCATTTGTATTTTTACCTCCTCCATCTCCACCCTGCTTCGAATTCTGTGTGGGCACAGGCAAGAAGCCTTTGAAGGAGATGTACCATGTCGAAGCAGATCAATTGACACCAGTTTTTATACCATTTACATCCATTTTAAAGAAAACAACAAAATGGCTTTTGAGAATCTGCTGAACATTCCGAATATTTCCACCCATGTGTTTTATATTGTTTGTTTTTTCAGCTCACCTGGAACATAGTTCAAGTGAGGTATTAGCATTGCATGGTGTCTGTCATTTAATCAGTGATTCAGTCACTAGGTAAACACTGATCTTCTCCAAAACTAAACACACAATTTCGATGAAATTGACAACAACCTTCACCACCTGTGATGTCCCAAAGTCTGTTCACGTCATTAAAAAATCAGGGTCTATGGGGATTTACAGTGGGTCAAAGTGGGCCCAGGTTTGATCTCCTCCCCCCCCCCCCCCGACTCCATTACCCGTGAGAGATCTTTTTTCTTCTCTGAAACTACACACACAATTTCGATGAAACTTGACCACAACCTGCATTATCCATGATGCTAAAAGTAATCGTACTATTTTCACCAAACATTTCAGGACTTCTGAGGGACAAAGGCATCCTGATGATTTGCAAATCCCATCAAATAATTGCATCGTCAGAAATATATATTATGTGCTTGATGTTTGCTCCTCAATGAAGCCCGATCACTGCAAATGTAAAAACGTTTTCATCACCATGATGATGTTGTATTTTACAGGACCCACACCTCCATTGAATATTACGGTGGTCAAACAGGATCTTCGGTTTGCCTCTGTGAAATGGATAGCTCCAAACGATCCCAACAAAGACAGCTACACATATCATGCGAAATGGTACCAATATGGACACTGGATGAATTACCGAATTGTGTACAGTACAGAAGTTAACTTTAAACATCTTATTCCCGGACGAAATTACACGTTGATGATAACTTCCCACTACAACAACAAATACAGCCTTCCTGAAACAATTACTTTCACAGCAGGTATTGTTCAATTTGATCCACTGCACAAAATAATTGTGAGGACAGCATTGTCACATACACGACACGTTTTTATATAAATATACATTTTAGGTTTATGTCCAGAAATATCCTTTCAATATATTAAATTGCATATTTTGGCAATCGGGGTCAATGTGGGCTATTTACTTGATGCTGATGGGCAATAAACAGATCACAACCTCCATCTTGATTTCTAATCTGCAGAAAAGCTGAGGTCTCCATGAGGGAAAATTATTTGATAAAAAAAATAAAATGACCGTTTTTACAGCCATTTTTCCCTGCTGTGCAGGGGTTGGCTTTTTCTTGAGGCAATGTTTTATGGCCGGATGCCCTTCCTGACGCCAACCCTGGTCGCCTCTTACGACACACAGGGATATGGTACACCTATTCTAACTGGGGCATACACCGGGACCAGTACACTGGTACTCATTTCGCCGACCTCGGAAGGATGACAGGCTGAGTCAACCCCCTGGTGTTAATTCAGCAGCCAACGGGGCTTGAACTCAGGACCCTGGGATCCCAAGCCACCACCCTAACCACTAAGGCAACACCAGGCTTGGGGAAAATTATTTGATAATACTGTTCATTTATATTGATTGAGGTTGATTGCAATCTGAAGTCTCTTTTATTTTCCTGCAGTGCCCTGTGGTGGAAAAGTGCGAGCAGAAGGCTGGCTCTCATCCCCTGGATATCCTCAAAACATCTATTCAAACATGGACTGTGTTTGGGACATCGAAGCTCCTCTTGGACACGTTGTGTTACTAACCGTGGTGGATCTGAATTCTTATTATTATTCATCTTCACGGTGTGACAGGGGCTGGCTTGCTCTCGGATACAATCAGACATCACAGAGAGACATCACGATGTGCCGTGACTCAGACGTTGGACGAACAATTATATCTCCTTCCAACACGATGCGGGTATTCTATTATACGAGTTCCTATGATGGGACAAGACGCTTCAACGTCGCTTTATCATCACAAGGTGAGGCTTTCCCTTTATGTTCTTGTTAGCAATGCCACTCTCATGTATTTTGATGATGGGGATAACTTAATATTCTCCACAGATTTTATGATGTATTCTTCTTCCGTTTTTTATATACATAGTCGGGACTAGTGGAAGAGCAAGTTGTAGAACACTAAACGGATGAGGACACAACTAGACAAAATGAACAGTTGAGAGAGGGGGGAAACACCAACAGTAGAGCCAAAAGCCAAGACAGAGAGGCAGACAAACAATGGGTGTGGGGAGGAATTGGGGGGGGACAGGAGAAAGATGCATGGGGTGGATAAGACAAGACAGAAGGTAATCTAAGTGCAGGACAACAGAACACCACATCACATTCTTTGATATTTATTGCAGTATTTTCTTCAAAATTTTAGGGTTTGCATTTCATATGTTTCTGTTCCTCATTTAACATCAAAATGTTGACATGATAATAGAAAGTAGATCTGTGATGGTTGACCTGTCTGCGATGGTGAAATCATAGGCTCATAGATTCCAATAATAATCTTAAAAGCCTTGGTGACCAGGATGTCAAGCTGAGCAAGATGTGAAGCAGGGGAGCCAGCCTCGAGGAGAGAGCAGTACTCCACCAAGCTGTGGACAAAGGGCTTGTATGTGAACAGGAGTTCAGGTGTATCAAGGAAGGATTTTGCATGACGGAGGATGCCCACTTCGCAGCTGGCTTTGGAGGCCAACTTTGAGAAGTGGCTTGCCCAATAATATCATGGCTGAAAGTGAGATCCAGGTGGATGAATGACTGCACTTCCTAAAGAGGATTGTGAAGAAAGTAGATAGGGGGGGGGGGGTTGGTAGATGGTCATTTCAGAGAGAGGAAGTGAGGGTGTGAGATTTGTCAGGATTGAAGGCATATTCCATGTGTTTGGCCAGCTTGTGATTATTTTTTCAAGATCTGAGGAGGGATGAGGTTGCAGCCTGCCTTTCTGAAGGATGAGGGATGTCACGGCAGAGGGTGGAGTCATCACCAAATCGATAAAGAGGATTTCCCAGAGAGTTGGAGAAATCGTTGTTGAAGATAAGGAATAGTACTGGGCCCAGAACATTGCCACAACAGGGAAAGGCACACCAGCCTTGACAGGGAAAGGAGATGGAAGGATTCCTTTGAGTGCTACACATTGGTAAAAAGAGCAGAAGAAGTCAATAACCCATGTGTGGAGTTGCCCTTGTGTGTCACAGGCAGAGAGTTTAGAAAGTAAGGTAAGTTTCCAAACTGTAACAAAAGCACGACATATTTCCAGAGAGATGGCCCTGATCTCATATCTGATGTTGAGGACCTCAATCCATTGTTGTTGAGTAAAAGCAGCATGCCCAAGGTGGAGTGGTCTGGTCTGAAACCAAATTGGTGATCTGAGATAAGGTTGTTGGAGAAAAGCAAGGATTTCATATCAATTGTGATTATGGTTTCCATGACCTTTCTAATGAGTGGAAGTTAGCTGATAGATCTGTCATGAAGAAGATCATTTTTTGCACGTCATGTAATGCAGTGATGTTGGCAGGTTTCCAAACAGATGGAAGAGGACCGAGCACAAATGACAGGGTGAAACCCAAATAGGTGACTCCGTTTGATGTGAAACTGATGTTGACCATGTAATCTTTGTCTGTTTGAAAGAGTCGCTTGGCTGAGGCCTCCGGATTGGAGGTGACGCTTTGGTGTGCAACTTTATATCCATTGGAGATTGGGGAAATGCTCATTTACACTCCACATATTTTGATTTACCCGCCAAT